>NW_025533468.1:1200000-1500000 GCF_020615455.1 Coregonus clupeaformis
GACTGAGCGAAATGTGATTATAGTAACCAAAAAAGGTTGAAAACCGCTTACAGCAATCGAACCAGATAGTGGCTCATTACAGGTTTGCGTCTTCCAAGCAGTTGTCAATAGTTGCCCTGCAGGAGAGTAACCTGATGCAAAGGAGACATTGGACCCCAAGTTTTTCCTGGTCAGGTCACATGGTTAGAAAAACTCCTGGCACTATAGATGCTTCATGGGTGTAAGTACACTACAATACCAAAGGTATGTGGACACCTGCTTGTCGAACATCTCATTCCAAAACCATGGGCATTAATATGGAGATGGTCCTCCCTTTGCTGCTGTAACAGCCTCCACTCTTCTGAGAAGGCTTTCCACAAGACGTGGTCCTCTGTAGCTCAATTGGTAGAGCATAGCGCTTGTAATACCAGGGTAGTGGGTTCAATCCCCAGGACCACCCATACGTAAAAATGTATGTGCACATGACTGTAAGTCGCTTTGGATAAAAGTGTCTGCTAAATGGCATATTATTATTGTTATTATTAGATGTTGGAACATTGCTGCGGGGACTTGCTTCCATTCAGCCACAAGAGCAATAGTGATGTCGGGCACTGATGTTGGGTGATTAGGCCTGGCTCGCACTCAGCATTCCAATTCATCCCAAAGGTGTTCATTGGGGTTGAGGTTAGGGCTCTTTGCAGGCCAGTCAAGTTCTTGACAAACCATTTCTGTATGGACCTCGCTTTGTGCACGGGGGAATTGTCATGAAACAGGAAAGGGCCTTCCCCAAACTGTTGCCACAAAGTTGGAAGCACAGAATCGTCTAAAATGTCATTGTATGCTGTAGCGTTAAGATTTCCCTTCACTGGAACTAGGGGGCCTAGCCTGAATCATGAAAAACAGCCCCAGACCATTATTCCTCCTCCACCAAACTTTACAGTTGGCACTATGCATTCGGGCAGGTAGTGTTCTCCTGGCATCAGCCAAACCCAGATTTGTCTGTCAGACTGCCAGATGGTGAAGCGTGATTCATCACTCCAGAGAATGCATTTCCACTGCTCCAGAGTCCAATGGCGGCGAGCTTTACACCACTCCAGCCGACACTTGGCATTGTGCATGGTGATCTACCACTTTGCGGCTGAGCCGTTGTTGCTCCAAGACGTTTCCACTTCAAATTAACAGCACTTACAGTTGACATGGGCAGCTCTAGCAGGGCAGAAATCTGACGAACTGACTTGTTGGAAAGGTGGCATCCTATGACGGTGCCACGTTGAAAGTCACTGAGCTCTTCAGTAAGGCCATTCTATTGACAATGTTTGTCTATGGAGATTATACACCTGTCAGCAATGGGTGTGGCTGAAATAGCTGAATCCACTCATTTTAAGGGGTGTCCACATACTTTTAGAAGCCTGTGTGTGAAAGCTTTGATTAAAGCATCACTATATTTTAAAAGAGCAACTCTTAGGTGCACTTGATTTAGCTTGCCTGGCGCACCAAGAGGGTGTGGTTTACCCCTTTAGGATCATTATGCTGTTACTTCACAAGATTACATTTATTTCATAAATCCCTTTTTTAAATCAGCAGTTGTCAAAAAGTGCTTTATAGATACCCAGGCTAAAACCCCAAAGAGCAAGCAATGCAGAGGCAGAAGCACAGTGGCTAGGAAAAACTTGGTGGCCAGTCCTCTTCTGGCTGTACCAGGTAGATCCCACTGGTGTCACCAACCCCAACAACTGCTAATCTAAGGGTTTTCAAATGGATGCGTTTCTATTGGTCATTATCTCCCAAGGGCAGAGTGGACAGAAGTACAAGGGTCGTTCCATTCAGTTTATTTTGTGGATCACTTTTTGGAGGATACTTTTGTCACAAAACACAAAATACAAAAGTCAAGAGTGTCATTTTAAGCAATTTACAGCTGTTAAAAAAAATCTTTTTTGGCTGTTATTACATTCTTCTCTTGGCAAATGGAAAGGAAAAGTAAAAGGGAAGAAAATACACGCCAAATACTCAGAGAGTCATTGGTGTTAGCATCCTCTTTTTGAAGGCAGCAGCAGACCACCGCCAAACCCAGGTCGTATTATCCCCATACCTCTAAACCATACAGCTTGGTTATGATACAACCCTGAGTCTGGGGATAATATCTATCTTGCACCATTCTCTCACTCGCTCTCCATCTTTTCTTGACCATGTATCTTGAAGGACTGTAGTGGTCCTTCATCTTCACCTAGTTTGAGGAAAAAATAAATGAATGCACTTCGGTTTGCTGTACAGTACAAACACCATTTTGTTTGTCATTAGTGTCAAACTATATCAAATCCTTTTTAATGCTAAAAGTTATATACAGTGAGGGAAAAAAGTATCTGATCCCCTGCTGATTTTGTACGTTTTCCCACTGACAAAGAAATGATCAGTCTATAATTTTAATGGTAGGTTTATTTGAACAGTGAGAGACAGAATAACAACAAAAACATCCAGAAAAACACATGTCAAAAATGTTATAAATTGATTTGCATTTTAATGAGGGAAATAAGTATTTGACCCCCTCTCAATCAGAAAGATTTCTGGCTCCCAGGTGTCTTTTATACAGGTAACGACCTGAGATTAGGAGCACACTCTTAAAGGGTGCTCCTAATCTCAGCTTGTTACCTGTATAAAAGACACCTGTCCACAGAAGAAATCAATCAATCAGATTCCAAACTCTCCACCTTGGCCAAGACCAAAGAGCTCTCCAAGGATGTCAGGGACAAGATTGTAGACCTACACAAGGCTGGAATGGGCTACAAGACCATCGCCAAGCAGCTTGGTGAGAAGGTGACAACAGTTGGTGCGATTATTCGCAAATTGAAGAAACACAAAATAACTGTCAATCTCCCCCGGCCTGGGGCTCCATGCGAGATCTCACCTCGTGGAGTTGCAATGATCATGAGAACGATGAGGAATCAGCCCTACACGGGAAGATCTTGTCAATCATCTCAAGGCAGCTGAGACCATAGTCACCAAGAAAACAATTGGTAACACACTACGCCGTGAAGGACTGAAATCCTGCAGCGCCCGCAAGGTCCCCCTGCTCAAGAAAGCACATATACAGGGCCGTCTGAAGTTTGGCAATGAACATCTGAATGATTCAGAGGAGAACTGGGTGAAAGTGTTGTGGTCAGGTGAGACCAAAATGGAGCTCTTTGGCATCAACTCAACTCGCCGTGTTTGGAGGAGGAGGAATGCTGCCTATGACCCCAAGAACACCATCCCCACCGTCAAACATGGAGGTGGAAACATTATGCTTTGGGGGTGTTTTTCTGCTAAGGGAACAGGACAACTTCACCGAATCAAAGGGACGATGGACGGGGCCATGTACCGTCAAATCTTGGGTGAGAACCTCCTTCCCTCAGCCAGGGCATTGAAAATGGGTCGTGGATGGGTATTCCAGCATGACAATGACCCAAAACACACGGCCAAGGCAACAAAGGAGTGGCTCAAGAAGAAGCACATTAAGGTCCTGGAGTGGCCTTGCCAGTCTCCAGACCTTAATCCCATAGAAAATCTGTGGAGGGAGCTGAAGGTTCGAGTTGCCAAACGTCAGCCTCGAAACCTTAATGACTTGGAGAAGATCTGCAAAGAGGAGTGGGACAAAATCCCTCCTGAGATGTGTGCAAACCTGGTGGCCAACTACAAGAAAGGTCTGACCTCTGTGATTGCCAACAAGGGTTTTGCCACCAAGTACTAAGTCATGTTTTGCAGAGGGGTCAAATACTTTTTTCCCTCATTAAAATTCAAATCAATTTATAACATTTTTGACATGCATTTTTCTGGATTTATTTTGTTGTTATTCTGTCTCTCACTGTTCAAATAAACCTACCATTAAAATTATAGACTGATCATGTCTTTGTCAGTGGGCAAATGTACAAAATCAGTATGGGATCAAATACTTTTTTCCCTCACTGTACATTTTTCCAAAGATCCAATCTCAGTCAATTAAGTATTGTAAACTGAGATTTCTCCTTAAAGCTGATCAATATACTGTGACGTCACGAGAGGCTACACAGCTTTCAGCGGGATTGCTCAAGTAGTGCAAGGAGACAAGGTTCAAACAAAACAAGGATTTTATTATAGGTCTTGGGAAATTAACGAAAATATAACAAAATTCTGTTCTCTTGTGGCTCTTTAAGGGTTAACAGTTCAGGGATGTCACTTCCACATCCAAAATCATAATTCTCACTCGCTCAGATAACTTTTCCCCAGCCTTACTGTAGTCCACGTTGCAGCTAGTGGCCAACCCAGCAAAAAGTCCTTCCAAATGTCTCTCACGTATTTCCACAGGTGCATATATCCAAAGGTGAGTATTTCCCAAAGGTAAGTATCTCCAAATCCTTATATTCCTCATGGAAGTGGACGTGCAGCACTCTTGTCCTCCAGAGAGCCCAGGTTGGAGACTGTGTCTCTTCACCCCCACACACTCCCTCAGTGTGTCTCTTCCCTTCCCAAACCTTCAGCTCATCAGCTCCCCATTTGTTTCAGCTGCGTGGGAAGATTGGCCATAGAGGGGTGGAGTTCCCGACCATACCAGCAGATGGAGCCATAGCTGTCTGGGTTTGCAGCCACCTCAGGGGGATGTAACGTCCCTCCAGGACACAGCCTCTCGTGACATCACACATCCCCCTCCTCGGGACCGACGTCCTCGTCGGGGTAAAGGCAGCGAAGAAGGCATCACGCCGGGAGAGGGCGTCCGCATTGCCGTGGTGCTTGCCAGACTGCTCTCTCTTCAACTCCTCCAACTCTAGGACCAGGGACTCAGCCTCCTGTTGTCTCTCCTTGAGTTTCTTACTGAACACATCAGCCTTGGTTTTAGCAGAGTTTAGCTTCTGTTGAGCAGCTTTCAGTTCCTTCTCTCTCTCTGCCTCCGCATTCTTCATCTTGTTCTCCAACACCTTGTACTTCTCCTCTGCCTTCTTCTGGACCTCCTTACTACTGCGCAGGGTCTCCTCACACTCCTCGATGGTCCTGCGCAGCCTCTCCAGCTCCTCCTGTTGCTTAGGGAAGGAGCTCTGTTGGAGTTTAGCCTGGAGGATATCTAACTCTTCTGTCTTCATGTCTAACTGTTGCTTTAACAAACGATACCTCTCAGCGGTCCCCTTCAGACCAGACAGTTCTTTGTCCAGATTCTGTAGCTCCGTCTCTGTGTCGGTCTGGGCACCTGCCATCCCTATCAGAGCCCGGGCGGGAGTGAGTAACTCGGAGGATTGCACCGGAGCCTTCCCAGGATGAGTCTTGCCTCTCCGTTTCCGAGGTACTCGGGTTATCCTCTCCTGAGACTCTCTCCAGAGTGGGTAAAAGGCTGGGCAGTCTCGTCCAATTAGGACAGGGACGGGAGGGAATCAACCACCCCCGCCGTCGTGTGTATGGTTCCCCGTGTGCTGGTCATTGTAAGTTCAGTAATGGGGTATTCTCTGGTGTCCCCATGGACACAGGAAACTGGGAGGACTTTCCCCGGGGTCAGACACGTTGGGCCCACCAAATCCTTACGCACCAGGGTGGCCCGGCTACCAGAATCCAGTAAGGCCTCCACATCATGGTGATTCACAGTTACCGGGCAGGTGGGGGGGTCGATCTGGGCCGCCATCTACGACTCCCAAGAGCGAGGCAAAACGGTGTGTGGGTGCTGAGCTGGAGGACTCCGCAGTGGGCATAGGTTCATCGGCTGGTTTCCCACACTGCCAGGAGATATGTCCCATCTCCCCACACCGGTAACACTGTCGAGTTTCCCCCTCCTGGTGTACTCTTCTTGGACCCGCCTGGTTTCTGGCTCCCCCTGGAGCCGGGATAAGTCCTGACGTGGCTGGGTTCGAGACCTTGGGGGTCCTTTGGACGGGTTCTTCCCATTTGTGGTGGGGGCCGCACTCCTGGGGTCTTTTCGGGAAGCATTCAGCATCTCCGCTGTGGCCTGGTACTTTTCCACAGCTTCCACGGTCAGATCAGCCGTGGTCAAGGCCTGTTGACTGATGAACCGTTTTGCCTCATAAGGCAGGGCGCGTAGGTAACGATCCACCACAACGGCCTCCACCACCGCCGCTGCTGTATTCCTCTGCGGATCCAGCCATTTCCCTTGCGATTCGGACAAGTTCATGCATCTGCGCCCGAGGAGGTTGGTCTGGTTGGAAGGTCCAGCTGTGAAAGCGCTGGGCCATACCAAACTTTGTGAGTCCATATCTGCTGAGGATCTCAGACTTCAGGGCATCATAGTCAGTAACCTGGTCAGGGCCCAGGTCCCGGACAGCATTCAGCGATTCCCCGGTTAGAAAGGGGGCTAACAGACCAACCCACTGTTGCTTGGGCCAGGCTTCCCTAGTGGCCGTGGCCTCAAATGCATGCAGGTATGCCTCAATGTCATCGGTAGCTCCCATCTTAGATATAAAGTCACTTGCCTTTATTGGGCGGGTATTTTGGACCACCCTCTGTCTCTGCAACTGCAATTCCTCTGCCTTCAGAAGGTTGGCTTTCTTTTGCTCCTCCAAGAGAGCCACGTTTGCTTGCATCTGGGCTTGCTGGCCAGCAACAAGGGCTTTCAATATGTCCTCCATTTCAGTCGGGCGGGAGCCTACGGCCAACTTGGAAAACTGGGTGATCAAACCTTCGGTATCCTCCTCTGACATGCACTATTAACGCTGAGCGTGCCCGTATTCTCCACCATCTGTGACGTCACGAGAGGCTACACAGCTTTCAGCGGGATTGCTCAAGTAGTGCAAGGAGACAAGGTTCAAACAAAACAAGGATTTTATTATAGGTCTTGGGAAATTAACGAAAATATAACAAAATTCTGTTCTCTTGTGGCTCTTTAAGGGTTAACAGTTCAGGGATGTCACTTCCACATCCAAAATCATAATTCTCACTCGCTCAGATAACTTTTCCCCAGCCTTACTGTAGTCCACGTTGCAGCTAGTGGCCAACCCAGCAAAAAGTCCTTCCAAATGTCTCTCACGTATTTCCACAGGTGCATATATCCAAAGGTGAGTATTTCCCAAAGGTAAGTATCTCCAAATCCTTATATTCCTCATGGAAGTGGACGTGCAGCACTCTTGTCCTCCAGAGAGCCCAGGTTGGAGACTGTGTCTCTTCACCCCCCACACACTTCCCTCAGTGTGTCTCTTCCCTTCCCAAACCTTCAGCTCATCAGCTCCCCATTTGTTTCAGCTGCGTGGGAAGATTGGCCATAGAGGGGTGGAGTTCCCGACCATACCAGCAGATGGAGCCATAGCTGTCTGGGTTTGCAGCCACCTCAGGGGGATGTAACGTCCCTCCAGGACACAGCCTCTCGTGACATCACAATACCTAAAATTAAAACGACCTACCCATATGCTAAGCTGAAATTCTGTTAAACAAGCCTACTCACCCATACAAAAATACTGGAAATGGAAAAAGCATACCTTTATTGCTGCTGGTAAATTGGAAGAAGCTCTGGTTTTCAAGCAAAAACTATATCAACACTAGATCAATCTAGCTGGTCCCTACTGCCTTAAACTTAACCAGAGTAGCTGTCACGAGTTACAAAGCCAGAACCCAGAAGCAGACCAGGACAAGGTAAGTTGAAACGAAGGTGAGTGTTTATTTACAAATTCAAGAGTGATGCTGAATAATCCAGGGAACAGAGCGGGCGGCGTTGATTAGTTGTTGGGGGTGCAGTGGTTGTTCCAATCATGGCTCGGCAGCCGCCGACCACCAGGCAGAGGTTGGATGAAGGTTCCGGACGAGTGACTGCAGATGGAACAAAACGGAGGTAAGTAAACAACAAACCAACAAGGTGCAAAACAACAAAACTAACGCTAGAAGCTCTAAGACTGATACTCTGGTAAACCTACTGTTCATGGCTAACGATCCGGCAGGGAATGGATGTTAGGCCAGAGCCTAAGAAGGGTGATGATCAGGACCAGGTGTGCAGATTGCTGATGGGATGCAGGTGCGGAAATCAGGAGAGCTCCCGCCTAGCAACGTTGCCCGGCAACCAGGCAGGGAGCGTTCCAGAACCCTCGGGAAACTGGAGATCACGAGCAGAAAAACTAGTCCACAGACAGGACCCGACTCAGACTGCCGGGATCGTTACAGTACCCCCCCTCCGACGAACGCCACCGGGCGGACTCCCGGAGCGCCAGGATGGAGGCGGTAGAAGTCACGAATGAGGTCAGCATCTAGGATCTGTCGCCGCGGAATCCAACTCCTCTCTTCAGGACCATACCCCTCCCAGTCCACGAGATACTGGAAACCCCGGCCCCGCCGTCTGGAATCCATGATGCGTCGCACCGTGTAGGCAGGACCACCTCCGATCATCCGAGGAGGAGGAGGAGGAGGCGGAGGAGGCAACAGAGGACTGAGGAAAACAGGCTTGAGGCAGGAGACATGAAAGGTGGGATGGACTCTGAGCGTCCTCGGTAGTTTGAGTCGAACTGCCACTGGATTGATCACCTTCTCCACCACAAACGGACCAATGAACTTCGGTAACAACTTCCTAGACTCAGTCCGTAAAGGAAGATCCCGTGTGGCCAACCAGACCCTATCTCCGATGGTATAGGTGGGAGCGGGGATCCGGCGACGATTCGCCTGGAGCTGATACCGGTCCGAAACTCTAAGGAGTGCCTTTCTGGCCCGATGCCAGGTCCGGTGGCAACGACGAATATGGGCCTGAACAGAGGGCACTGAGAGCTCCTTCTCCTGAGAAGGGAACAAGGGAGGTTGGTAGCCATACAGGCACTGGAAGGGAGACATCCCAGTGGCAGATGTAGGGAGAGTATTGTGGGCATACTCAACCCAAGGCAACTGAGAGACCCAGGAGGTGGGGTTGGAAGAGACCAGGCAGCGTAGCGTGGATTCCATCTTCTGGTTGGCTCTCTCCGCCTGACCATTGGATTGGGGGTGAAAACCAGATGTGAGACTGACTGTAGCTCCAATGGCCAAACAGAAGGACTTCCAGACAGCAGAGGTAAACTGAGGGCCACGGTCGGAAACGATATCACTGGGCAAACCGTGGACCCTGAAAACCTCCCTAACCAGGATCTCGGACGTCTCCGAGGCAGAGGGAAGCTTGGCAATTGGCACAAAGTGGGCGAACTTGCTGAATCTGTCCACGATAGTCAGAACGACCGTGTTCCCCTCAGAAGCGGGCAACCCAGTGACGAAGTCCAGGGCCAGATGCGACCATGGTCGCGGGGAATAGGAAGGGGGGTGAAGTAGTCCAGAGCTGGGCCGATTGGTACTCTTATTCTGCGCACACACTGGACAGGCAGCAACAAAACCCCGAGTATCCTCGGCCATGGCAGGCCACCAAAAACGTCTGCGAAGAAACGCCATCGTCCGAGCCACGCCAGGGTGACAAGCCATCTTGCTGGCGTGGGACCATTTGAGGACAGCAGGACGAACCGACTCAGGCACAAACAACCGACCCGGGTGGACCGTTACGGGACCGGGCTGTGTCCGAAGGGCCGCCATCACCTCCTCCTCAATCTTCCACATAACTGCTCCCACGACGCAGTTCCGGGGGAGAATTGTCTCGGTCTTGGACCCACTCTCCTCCGTCTTGGAGAACATCCGGGACAAGGCGTCCGCCTTGCCGTTCTTAGATCCAGGTCGGAACGTCAGGGAAAACTTGAATCGTCCGAAAAACAACGCCCACCTGGCCTGACGGGAGTTGAGACGTCTAGCCGACTGCACGTAAGCAAGATTCTTGTGGTCAGTCCAGACAATAAACGGTTGCTCCGCCCCCTCCAACCAGTGGCGCCACTCCTCCAAGGCAAGTTTCACCGCGAGAAGCTCCCGGTTACCCACATCGTAATTCCTCTCCGCAGGCGAAAGGCGACAGAGTAGTAGGCGCAGGGATGGAGTTTACTGTCCGTGGAGCATCGCTGCGACAGGATGGCGCCAACTCCCACATCAGACGCGTCCACTTCAACGACGAACTGACGGGCCGTGTCCGGTTGAGAGAGAATCGGTGCGTTGGTGAATCGCCTCTTCAAATCCAGAAACGCTCGATCCGCCTCCGGATTCCACTTGAAGGTCCTGATACTGGAAGTCAAGGCAGTTAACGGAGCGGCCACACGGCTGTAATCCCGGATGAATCTGCGGTAGAAATTGCAAACCCCAAAAATCTCTGGAGCTGCAATCTCGTGACGGGCTGGGCCCATTCCAGAACCGCTCTAACCTTCTCCTGGTCCATCCTAATCTCTCCCCTGGAGATGATGTACCCGAGAAAGGATGTCGTGTGGGCGTGAAACTCGCACTTCTCGGCCTTCACGAACAGGCGATTCTCCAACAATCGCTGCAGAACCTGCCGGACATGCTGGACGTGGTCGGAAGGTTCCTTCGAGAAGATCAGAATGTCATCCAGGTAAACAAACACAAAGAGACCGATCATATCTCTCAGGACGTCGTTCACCATACTCTGGAATACCGCTGGAGCATTGGTCAGTCCAAACGGCATCACCTGATACTCAAGTGACCCATCGGTGTATTGAAACCCGTCAACCACTCGTCCCCCTCTCTGATCCGGACCATGTGATACGCATTGCGTAGGTCTAGCTTAGTGAACACCGTAGCACCCTGTAAGGAGTCGAAGGCAGAACTCATCAAGGGCAGGGGATACTTGTTCTTGACCGTGATGTCATTCAACCCCCGATAATCAATACACGGTCGAAGAGAGCCATCCTTCTTACCCACAAAGAAGAATCCTGCCCCCAGGGGTGATGACGAGGACGAACGAGACCAGCAGCTAGGGACTCCTTGATGTAGGTCTCCAAAGCCTCACGTTCAGGTCGGGAGATACTGTATAACCTTCCCTTGGGGTAGACAGCTCCAGGGAACAGGTTGATGGCACAATCATATGGTCGGTGGGGAGGGAGTGACAGAGCCTTCTGCTTACTGAAAACTTCCCCCAAATCGTGATATGTCTCGGGAACCAGGGACAAATCTGGGGGGTTTAGCCTCAATCACCTGACTGGGAACCGAATGGGGACAGGCAGTCTTGAGACAGTTAGCATGACAATCAAGGCTCCAACTCGTTACCTTGCCCGTCACCCAATCGAACGTGGGATTGTGTTCCTTCAGCCAGGGGTATCCAAGGACCAGAGGAACATGGGAAGACGGCAGAATGAAGAATGAAATCATCTCAGAATGATTCCCCGACAACAGCATCTTAACCGGTTCAGTCCTCATCGTGATACGTGCCAGACTACTGCCGTCCAGAGTGGTAGCTTCAATGGCTTCCGGCAATTGCTCCTTGGAAAGCCCCAGCTGTTCCACCAACTCGGCATCAAGAAAGCTTCCATCGGCACCTGAATCGATAAAAGCGTTAATCGCTAAGCTCTGATTCCTGTTCATAAGGGTAGCCGGAAACGGGGTCTGACAGAGGTATTGAGAGGTCGAAACTGGCTCGCTAAAAGTCCTCCCAACTTTAGCGAGCCGCGCAGTTTGACGACCGCCGGGAACCAGTGGCGAGGTAATGTCCCGAACCACCACAGTAGAGGCAACAGTTAGTCCTACGTCCGTGTTGGCGCTCCTCCTTGGTTAACCCGTGCCGCCCCACTTGCATGGGTTCAGAATCGGGAGACAGGACCTCTCCACTAATCCTGTGTGGTGGACGATGATCGACGTATTCTGATCCAATCCCCGACCCGACTGGAACCTGAGAAGCTGATCGGTTGGACGGAACCCATTGCTTCTCCCTCCTTCGCTCTCGGACTCGATTATCCACCCGAATAGACAAGGCTACCAAGCTGTCCAGGTCACTAGGCTCCGGATAGGAGATCAACTCATCCTTGAGCTGCTCCGACAGACCCTGGTAAAAGGCCGCTTGCAGAGACTCCCTCATTCCACCCACTCTCCACAGCCAACGTCTTGAACTCGATCACGAAGTCGGCCACGCTGCGAGTTCCTTGGCGGGCGAAAACAGGCGCCTAGCTGCGTCCCTCCCTCGGACGGAATGGTCGAAGAGCTTCCTCATCTCGGCCGTGAACCCCTGGTATGAAGCCATGCAGGGATCCTGTCGTTCCCAAACGGCTGAGGCCCACTCCAGCGCTCGACCACGCAGCAACTCAATCACAAAGGCTATCCTAGCCTTGTCTGTGGCATAAGAGTAGGGCTGTAGATCGAACACTAATCCACACTGCATAAGGAAGGAACGGCATCTTCCCAGCTCCCCCTCATATTTATCCGGCGTCGGAACCTTGGGCTCACGGAAGGACACAGCTCCAGAAGCGGCAGGCGAGATGGGTGAAACCGGTAGTGGATCCTCCACCGGAAACTTGCGTTGGTTCTGGACCTCCGTCAGACCGGTAGAAAGGTTCCGAACTGACAACGCGATCTCCTGTAGTACCGTGCTATGATGGCCCAACATCTTCTCCTGATGGGTAATGGCATGGCGAACAGAGTCCAGGTCCGCTGGGTTCATTACTGGCCGGATCGTTCTGTCACGAGTTACAAAGCCAGAACCCAGAAGCAGACCAGGACAAGGTAAGTTGAAACGAAGGTGAGTGTTTATTTACAAATTCAAGAGTGATGCTGAATAATCCAGGGAACAGAGCGGGCGGCGTTGATTAGTTGTTGGGGGTGCAGTGGTTGTTCCAATCATGGCTCGGCAGCCGCCGACCACCAGGCAGAGGTTGGATGAAGGTTCCGGACGAGTGACTGCAGATGGAACAAAACGGAGGTAAGTAAACAACAAACCAACAAGGTGCAAAACAACAAAACTAACGCTAGAAGCTCTAAGACTGATACTCTGGTAAACCTACTGTTCATGGCTAACGATCCGGCAGGGAATGGATGTTAGGCCAGAGCCTAAGAAGGGTGATGATCAGGACCAGGTGTGCAGATTGCTGATGGGATGCAGGTGCGGAAATCAGGAGAGCTCCCGCCTAGCAACGTTGCCCGGCAACCAGGCAGGGAGCGTTCCAGAACCCTCGGGAAACTGGAGATCACGAGCAGAAAAACTAGTCCACAGACAGGACCCGACTCAGACTGCCGGGATCGTTACAGTAGCACTAATCTGAAAATACATGAGAGAGCAGAGGAGGACAGAGGAGGAGGATGGAAGAGGAAAAGGTTCCTTGGAAAAGAGGATAGGCTGACTGTGTGCAGGTGTATAAAAAGGAGGACGGGGGGTGCGGTGAGGAGGAGTAGGGAGATTTACCAGTAAACCCACCCTTGATCCTTCCTCAAATTAGTCATTTGACCTCACAATCTGTGGCTAAAGGGATGATCCTGTAGTTTGATCCTAATCCCATGTTACATCCCTGCAGTTTGCAGAGATTTTAAGGATTGGCCAGGTACATCTCAGGTAATTCTTGTTTCCAGATTAAGGCTCATCCCTGTATTGTGGCATTTTAAGACCACAATGTCAAGCGATCTAATATACATGGCAGGCACCAGGCAGCAGGTTGATGGAAGAAAGGGTTCAGGGAAAGGGCCACTGACAACAAACTTAGCATCTTATGTAGCTAACATTAGCTGTACCTGTTAGCCATGACCATGTATGAGTTTAAAAAATAAGTCAAACTACTATAGAATACAGTTGATCAAGTAAATCAATAAGATGGGGAACACTTTTCCATGTTTACACAGTGGGGTGGTGTCATGAGAGTACAGTATGTTTGCCTATTGGTGTGTCTGCATGAGTTATTGCAAAAAGACAGTAACGGCTGCCATCCCTGACAATATATGCTATAATATCGTGAAGAGGAAAAATATACAAAATGTTCTGAATATCCATGTCCTGCTCAGAGAAGAATCATGGTAGTGAAAACATATTCTTTGTTAGTGAGGTATGATGATCAGAATTCAACCTGATGTCAACTCTCAGAAACCTACTAGACACCCTTTCCAGTGAAGGAGGGAGGAATGGACGAGGGGGGTGGGGTGTATGGGGGCTGATGGTGCTCTAATTGGCTTGCTGCCGGATAGTCGTAAGCTTTCCATTTTCACCCGATCAAAGTTTATTTCTAACTCTAAACCGTACTCTCTGTCCCTCGTCAAAGGTCATCAATTCAGATAGTGTAATCCAAGGCGCAGTTTGAGGGTTAAATGCCTTGCTCAAGGGCCAGATTTTTCATTGGGGATTCAAACTGGAAGCCCTCAGGTTGCTCTCTAACCTACCTGCTATTTGTTATATGGCCCTCCTTTTTTGTTCCATGCAAGCTACATCTTGATGCCAATTGGTACATTTAGACCTGAATGTGACTTTTAAATGTAAGATTGTGCAAAATGCTCAGTGTGCAAGAGCTTCCCTGTAGAAAGGTAGACAACGGGAGCAAGGCTCTCTAGGTTTGCTTAGAATCTGTAATGAATGAGTTAATGTGTTGATGGATTAACATTTAACATAATTAATTGTTAAAGTGGGTTTTCCAAACATTGTGGAGGTGAGTGCCACTGCCCAGTCAGCTTGTTTTTTCTACCCCTGTTCGCCACATCCCCTTCCCGCACCCCCTGGGTTTTGTTCGGAGGAAGGTTAATGTCCCGCAAAGATGAATGGGAACTGGATAAGGAAGTTACCTCCTCATAAGAGCAGCTAACACAGCCTAGCTTGAATCAGTGTTATACTTTACAAACTCCAAAAGTATGGTGATGCTTTCTATCCTAGCACTGTCCGCACCAACAAAAACAGCATGTCTTTGCTATAAATTCAATTATTCTTCTGAATTCCATTCTTTCTCACTGGCTCTTTTAAGGTGGATTACTGCGCCCAACAAAGTAAGATCTCTTCTGGCAGAAGGTCACTGTCACAGGGGCAGCTTAATCCTAAAGTTTATTCTTCCACCAACAAGATCAGGAAGATCCACAGGAGAAGCTTGTTCCTGACATCATTTATAAGAGGTTTATACGTGGTTTATGGTCGTATAAAAGGGAGACTTCCAGTATGGCAGTGCACATCTCAGGGACGTACGGGTAGTGTTCAGATGCAGAGAGGAGCCAAAATGGCAAAGGACTTCTATCTGTACGAGAACATCTCTAAGATCAGCCCATTCGAGGGGCCACAGTATCACCTGGCCCCAGCATGGGCTTTCTACCTACAGACCGCTTTCATGGGCTTTGTGTTCTTTGCTGGAACACCCCTAAACTTTGTAATTCTCCTGGTGACAGTGAAGTACAAGAAGCTGAGACAACCGTTGAACTACATTCTGGTCAATGTCTCGTTAGCAGGTTTCATCTTTGTGACGTTCTCTGTGAGTCAGGTGTTCATCGCTAGTACGAGAGGATACTTCTTCATGGGTCACACCTTGTGTGCAATGGAATCTTGCATGGGTTCAATAGCAGGTAAATTCAAACATCATCATAAGAACAAAAAAAGCAACAACAACTTTAGTGATTCATTTTACCTTTCTGATTATATGCATGCAAACTATTTGCAAAGTTCTTGTGTTTGATGTCTTTGATGTCTCCTTCTCTCTTCCTCAGGGTTGGTGTCAGCTTGGTCCCTGGCTGTCCTTGCCTTTGAAAGATACGTGGTCATCTGCAAACCCTTCGGCACCTTCAAATTTGACAACAACCAGGCTCTGGCGGCTGTTGCCTTCACCTGGGTCATGGGGATCGGATGTGCCACCCCACCATTCTTCGGCTGGAGCAGGTACTGATCCCCTGCCTCTCACACCCACTTTGATCTTGTACTGTATTATATACTGAACAAAAATATAAATGCAACATGCAACAATTTCAAAGATTTTACTGAGTTACATTTCATATAAGGAAATCAGTCAATTGAAATAAATTCATTAGCCCCTAATCTATGAATTTCACATGACAGTGAATACATATATGCATCTGTTGGTCACAGATACCTTTAAAAAAAGGTAGGGGCATGGATCAGAAAACCAGTCAGTATCTGGTGTGACCACCATTTGCCTCATGCAGCGCGATACATCTCCTTCACATAGAGTTGATCAGGCTGTTGATTGTGGCCTGTGGAATGTTGTCACACTCCTCTTCAATGGCTGTGCAAAAGTGCTGGATATTGGTGGGAACTGGAACACGCTATCGTACACGTTGATCCAGAGCGTCCCAAACAGGCTCAATGGGTGACATGTCTGGTGAGCATACAGGCCATGGAAGAACTGGGACATTCTCAGCTTCCAGGAATTGTGTACAGATCCTTGCAGCATGGGGCCATGCATTATGGTGATGGCACGACAATGGGCCTCAGGATCTTGTCACGGTATCTCTGTGCATTTAAATTGCCATTGATAAAATGCTATTGTGTTTGTTGTCTGTAGCTTATGCCTGCCCATACCCTAACCCCACCGCCACCTTGGGGCACTCTGTTCACAACATTGACATCAGCAAACCGCTGCCCACACGGTCTGCGGTTGTGAGGCCGGTTGGACATACTGCCAAATGATCTAAAACAACGTTATGTTGGAGCAATGAACATGAAATGATCTTGCAATAGCTCTGGTGGACATTCCTGCAGTCAGCATGCTAATTGTGCACTCCCTCAAAACTTGAGACATCTGTGGCATTGTGTTGTGTGACAAAATGGCACATTTTAGAGTGGCCTTTTACAAGGTGCAGCTGTGTAATGATCATGCTGTTTAATCAGCTTATTGATATGCCACACCTGTCAGGTGGATGGATTATCTTGGCAAAGGAGAAATGCTCATGAATTTCAGCTCATGAAACATGGGACCAACACTTTACATGTTGCGTTTATATTTTTGTTCAGTGTAGTTTTGATGAATAAATACTATTTGTATTTGGCTACTATTAGGCTATTTGGTTCACATTGCACACAGGGGATGGGGAAAATGGTAAATATCCTAAAATGAGTTCAAATTCGAAGTTTTGCCGTACACTTGTAAGGTTCTGAGTTTGCAATTAATGTCACTAATTGGCTTCAAAGTCTGCATCGCTCGCTGCTTTCCAAGTCTAGATAAGTCGCTGATTGATATAGGCAAGGGTGAAACCCTGCAGACAGACACTGTGTGGGGCTTCAGTTACAGTAAGGGATTTGTTTTACAGGTATATACCTGAGGGTCTGGGCTGCTCCTGTGGACCTGACTGGTACACAAACAACGAGGAGTTCCACTGTGCCAGCTACACCAACTTCCTCATGGTGACCTGTTTCATCTTGCCCATGATCATCATCTTCTTCTCCTACTCCCAGCTACTGGGAGCACTACGGGCTGTGAGTACAATGCTTTCTCGGTAAAAAAACAAACAAAAACAAAACATAGTACAGAATAGTCATGACGTGGTCCTCTGTAGCTCAG
Organism: Coregonus clupeaformis; assembly: GCF_020615455.1. Classification (NCBI taxonomy): domain Eukaryota; kingdom Metazoa; phylum Chordata; class Actinopteri; order Salmoniformes; family Salmonidae; genus Coregonus; species Coregonus clupeaformis. The sequence continues at coordinate 1,217,211 of NW_025533468.1, forward strand.
CTGGTAGAGCACCGCGCTTGTAACGCCAAGGTAGTGGGTTCGATCCCCGGGACCACCCATACACAAAAAATGTATGCACGCATGACTGTAAGTCGCTTTGGATAAAAGCATCTGCTAAATGGCATATTATTATTATTATTATTTGGAACCCAGACGTGACCAGCTTGTCCTGTGTGTGTATGTGTAGGTGGCAGCTGCGCAGGCTGAGTCAGTTTCCACCCAGAAGGCAGAGAAGGAAGTATCCAGGATGGTGATTGTGATGGTGTGCTCCTTCATTCTGTGTTACGGCCCCTACGCCCTGGCAGCCTTGTACTTTGCCTATTCAACAGAGGAGAACAAAGACTACCGCCTGGTCACCATCCCTGCTTTCTTCTCTAAAAGCTCCTGTGTATACAACCCTCTCATTTATGCCTTCATGAACAAACAGGTGAGTCTATAACCCCCAAATGCATAGATATACACCGACATAGTCGCACACACACACTCAGTCATTGACAAACACTCAGAAATGAAGCACATCAGAGGTGAGTCAGAACAGAACACACAACCTTATCATGTTCATTCTCTGTCATATAAATCTACTTCTCCCTCCTCAGTTCAACGCCTGCATCATGGAGACTGTGTTTGGAAAGCAGATTGAGGAGACTTCAGTTTCAGCCTCCAAGACTGAGGTCTCCACAGCATAAGCTGTGATGCTGGTCTCAGGAGCCCATCCCCAACAGCCAAGACCTGACTACCCCTTACCTCCACTGCTTCATACCAGGAAGGTCCTACTCTCAGAGAACTTCTCCAAACTCCATAGTATTATTCTTATTATAATTAGTGTGCGATTTGTATAGGCTTTGCGGTGGTATTGTTGGCCATTTTATTAGGACACCATAAGAGCCAAAAAGAAGGGGGTTATTTTCTCCTCTCTCTCTCTCTCTCTCTCTCTCTCTCTCTCTCTCTCTCTCTCTCTCTCTCTCTCTCTCTCTCTCTCTCTCTCTCTCTCTCTCTCTTCTCTCTCTCTCTCTCTCTCTCTCTCTCTCTCTCTCTCTCTCTCTCTCTCTCTCTCTCTCTCTCTCTCTCTCTCTCTCTCTCTCTCTCTCTCTCTCTCTCTCTCTCTCTCTCTCTCTCTCTCTCTCTCAAATCGCACCCTGTTTAAGAAAGTTATGAATCATGTACATTTCATTCTGAATACTGACCGAACCTGTCTGATGGCATATATTAGCTTACCAAAGCTGCAGTCCAAAAATAGCAATGCATGAAAAAAATGAAAAAACATTAGTTTAGCACTTTTATTTTTGTATCTCCGGTATGGAGGGGGTATTGGGGTGGATTCAATAAACCATCTAAGGTTCCCTAACACTTTTTTGAAATTGTGAGTTCAGGGCAAATAGGGTTTATTGAATCTACTCCTTCATGAAATACTCATCATGTTGATTTATTGTAACATATCTAAGGTAAATAAAGATTTATATTGTATTACAATGCACTTTTAAAACACAGTGGTGGACAGTGTTTTATTTCAACCACACACCATTTACTGGATGTCTTAACAAAATCATTTACACAAACACAACCACACATACAAACTCGTGAAAGAAGATGTGCACTGAGGCTCAAACTTCAACAAATAAGTTTACAATAAGTTTTTTTATTGAGAAATGGGCTGTGGAATCCAAAGTATAGCATTTCATCCAAAATATGAATGTCCATACATTCTGTGCATAAATCCAGAAAATAAACACTTGCCGAGTATGTAAATACTATTTTGAGCAAGGGGAATTCAGTAACAATGCTGCAATGGACCAACCTTTCAGTTCAGCATGCCCCATAGGAAGGAAGTACAATCGCTCTTATTTCTAACCAATAGAACAACAGATGCGTTCTCACACTTGTGCTGCTTCTCAATAGTCCAAAATGGTTTCCTTTTCTTGTTTCACATTGGTCATCTAACATATTTCTTTCACCTATCATTTGTTTCTAGATCAATGCAGATGAAGGCAAGGAGATAAGGAGAGGAAGCCACTGTAGACTATTGAGAGGCAGTGATTGACAGGAGAGAAGGAGAGGAAGCCACTGTAGACTATTGAGACGCAGTGATTGACAGGAGAGAAGGAGAGGAAGCCACTGTAGACTATTGAGAGGCAGTGATTGACAGGAGAGAAGGAGAGGATGCCACTGTAGACTATTGAGAGGCAGTGATTGACAGGGGAGAAGGAGAGGAAGCCACTGTAGACTATTGAGAGGCAGTGATTGACAGAAGCAGTGATGAACTTGGTAACATCGTAATAACGGCCCTAGTCATGATAGACAAATGCAGTACATATGAAGAAGAGGGGGTCAAACAGAGTGTTTATGGAGAAACAGAGCAGGGTGAGGGATGATTTCACTGTAGTGGACTCATGTTCCCATGACCCTCTGATCCACTGATATTTAGTGTCAGCTTCATAGGTTGAGCTCCCAAAAGACTATTCTGAGAAGGCACACACTGGGTAAAAGGAAATGTATGAGGCTAACGTTGGGTAGCATCTCTCATCTACTAACTATACTAAGAAATGATGGGCTATCACTACAATCAGTGTCATTCAAAACATGACAGTAAAAAACACCAAATAATTACCACATATGAAGGATTTGGTGGAAAACGTATAAATTATTACAACTCCAAAAGGAATATTCAGTGCTTCTGAGTATATCATCATATTTCAAACATAATGACCAATCGAAACTACCTATGTACAGTGGGGAAAAAAAGTATTTAGTCAGCCACCAATTGTGCAAGTTCTCCCACTTAAAAAGATGAGAGAGGCCTGTAATTTTCATCATAGGTACATGTCAACTATGACAGACAAAATGAGAAAGAAAAATCCAGAAAATCACATTGTAGGATTTTTTATGAATTTATTAGCAAATTATGGTGGAAAATAAGTATTTGGTCAATAACAAAAGTTTCTGAATACTTTGTTATATACCCTTTGTTGACAATGACACAGGTCAAACGTTTTCTGTAAGTCTTCACAAGGTTTTCACACACTGTTGCTGATATTTTGGCCCATTCCTCCATGCAGATCTCCTCTAGAGCAGTGATGTTTTGGGGCTGTCGCTGGGCAACACAAACTTTCAACTCCCTCCAAAGATTTTCTATGGGGTTGAGATCTGGAGACTGGCTAGGCCACTCCAGGACCTTGAAATGCTTCTTACGAAGCCACTCCTTCGTTGCCCGGGCGGTGTGTTTGGGATCATTGTCATGCTGAAAGACCCAGCCACGTTTCATTTTCAATGCCCTTAATGATGGAAGGAGGTTTTCACTCAAAATCTCACGATACATGGCCCCATTCATTCTTTCCTTTACACAGATCAGTCGTCCTGGTCCCTCTGCAGAAAAACAGCCCCGAAGCATGATGTTTCCACCCCCATGCTTCACAGTAGGTATGGTGTTCTTTGGATGCAACTCAGCATCTTTGTCCTCCAAACACGACGAGTTTAGTTTTTACCAAAAAGTTATATTTTGGTTTCATCTGACCATATGACATTCTCCCAATCCTCTTCTGGATCATCCAAATGCACTCTAGCAAACTTCAGACGGGCCTGGACATGTACTGGCTTAAGCAGGGGGACACGTCTGGCACTGCAGGATTTGAGTCGCTTGGCAGCGTAGTGTGTTACTGATGGTAGGCTTTGTGACTTTGGTCCCAGCTCTCTGCAGGTCATTCACTAGGTCCCCCGTGTGGTTCTGGGATTTTTGTTCACCGTTCTTGTGATCATTTTGACCCCACGGGGTGAGATCTTGCGTGGAGCCCCAGATCGAGGGAGATTATCAGTGGTCTTGTATGTCTTCCATTTCCTAATAATTGCTCCCACAGTTGATTTCTTCAAACCAAGCTGCTTACCTATTGCAGATTCAGTCTTCCCAGCCTGGTGCAGGTTTACAATTTTGTTTCTGGTGTCCTTTGACAGCTCTTTGTTCTTGGCCATAGTGGAGTTTGGAGTGTGACTGTTTGAGGTTGTGGACAGGTGTCTTTTATACTGATAACAGGTTGAAACAGGTGCCATTAATACAGGTAACGAGTGGAGGACAGAGGAGCCTCTTAAAGAAGTAGTTACAGGTCTGTGAGAGCCAGAAATCTTGCTTGTTTGTAGGTGACCAAATACTTATTTTCCACCATAATTTGCAAATAAAATCATAAAAAATCCTACAATGTGATTTTCTGGATTTTTTTTCCTCAATTTGTCTGTCATAGTTGACGTGTACCTATGATGAAAATTACAGGCCTCTCTCATATTTTTTAGTGGGAGAACTTGCACAATTGGTGGCTGACTAAATACTTTTTTCCCCCACTGTATGTAACAGAACAACAAAATGAAGTGTTGGGAAGTCAGTGGCTATAAACACACACAACTATTGTGTGCTATCCACCACAAACTAATTGGAGACAATGTAGTGTATGAATAGGTTTGGTACAAAATAAATTCTATCATTTATCAAATCAAGTTTAAAACGGTTTTATCTAGCTAGGACTAAATCATCTAAAACTCATCATGCCGTACTAGCGCCTCGCCAAAGTCAGTTGCTTGACTTCCTACAAACAGGTCGTACTTGTTCAGGATTTCTTCCTTGCTGAGCTTTCCATCCTGAAAGCAAAAACAAAAAGGATATTTAGTCACTTGAATGCTTCAACAGACAGACATTGTGAGTGAAAGAGAGAAAGGGAAAAGGGGAGAAAGATAGAATGAGAACCAATAGAGCGAGAGATTGTCTCACCTTGTTTGAGTCAGACTCGTAGACGAGGTGTTTGGCCTCGGCCTCTGCGTGGTCGTAGTCTGAAGGAAGGATCCAGTCCATAGTCTCCTCCCGATCCATCTTCCCGTCTTTGTTCTTGTCCCGGAACTCGGAGAACTGCTCACGCTCCGTCGCAACCCAGTCTGGCTCCTCCATCTCATCTTCATGGTTGTACATGTCACCTATGAAACGAAGGAGAGGGGGATGAAAGTGTGTCTGAGGAGGTAGAAACATCAATATTGTACATCTATTGAATGGGGACCACAGAATAAAGTGACTATACTGAGTATCCCAAACATTAGGAACACCTTCTGCAATGCTTCCCACAGTTGTGTCAAGTTGGCTGGATGTCCTTTGGGTGGTGGACCATCCTTGATACACACAGGAAACTGTTGAGCGTGAAAAACCCAGCAGCGTTCAAAGGCACATCAATCTTGTGTCTTGCCCATTCACCCTCTGAATGGCACACATACACAATCCATGTCTCAATTGTCTCAAGGCTTAAAAATCTTTCTTTAACCTGTTTCCTCCCCTTCATCTACACTGATTGAAGTGGATTTATCAAGTGACATCAATAAGGCCTAGTCACATTACCCTGCCTTCATGTACATATCTACCTCAATTACCTTGTACCTCTGCACATTGATCTGGTACTGGTACTGCCTGTATATAGCTCCATTCTTGTGTATTTTATTTTATTCCTTGTGTTTGTTTTTTATTTTTATTTTATTATAATTTTTAAAACTTTGCATCGTTGGGAAAGGTTCGTAAGCAAGCATATCACTGTAAAGTCTACACTAGTTGTATTCAGCACATGTGACAAATAACATTTGATTTAAGAAATCATAGCTTTCACCTGGATTCACCTGGTCAGTCTACAGTGGGGGAAAAAGGTATTTAGTCACCCACCAATTGTGCAAGTTCTCCCACTTAAAAAGATGAGAGAGGCCTGTAATTTTCATCATAGGTACACGTCAACTATGACAGACAAATTGAGAAGAAAAAAATCCAGAAAATCACATTGTATTGAATTTATTTGTAAATTATGGTGGAAAATAAGTATTTGGTCACCTACAAACAAGCAAGATTTCTGGCTCTCACAGACCTGTAAATTCTTCTTTAAGAGGCTCCTCTGTCCTCCACTCGTTACCTGTATTAATGGCACCTGTTTGAACTTGTTATCAGTATAAAAGACACCTGTCCACAACCTCAAACAGTCACACTCCAAACTCCACTATGGCCAAGACCAAAGAGCTGTCAAAGGACACCAGAAACAAAATTGTAGACCTGCACCAGGCTGGGAAGACTGAATCTGCAATAGGTAAGCAGCTTGGTTTGAAGAAATCAATTGTGGGAGCAATTATTAGGAAATGGAAGACATACAAGACCACTGATAATCTCCTCGATCTGGGGCTCCACGCAAGATCTCACCCCGTGGGGTCAAAATGATCACAAGAACGGTGAGCAAAATCCCAGAACCACACGGGGGACCTAGTGAATGACCTGCAGAGAGCTGGGACCAAAGTAACAAAGCCTACCATCAGTAACACACTACGCCGCCAGGGACTCAAATCCTGCAGTGAAAGACGTGTCTCCCTGCTTAGGCCAGTACATGTCCAGGCCCGTCTGAAGTTTGCTAGAGTGCATTTGGATGATCCAGAAGAGGATTGGGAGAATGTCATATGGTCAGATGAAACCAAAATAGAACTTTTTGGTAAAAACTCAACTCGTCGTGTTTGGAGGACAAAGAATGCTGAGTTGCATCCAAAGAACACCATACCTACTGTGAAGCATGGGGGTGGAAACATCATGCTTTGGGGCTGTTTTTCTGCAAAGAGACCAGGACGACTGATCCGTGTAAAGGAAAGAATGAATGGGGCCATGTATCGTGAGATTTTGAGTGAAAACCTCCTTCCATCAGCAAGGGCATTGAAGATGAAACGTGGCTGGGTCTTTCAGCATGACAATGATCCCAAATACACCGCCCGGGCAACGAAGGAGTGGCTTCGTAAGAAGCATTTCAAGGTCCTGGAGTGGCCTAGCCAGTCTCCAGATCTCAACCCCATAGAAAATCTTTGGAGGGAGTTGAAAGTCTGTGTTGCCCAGCGACAGCCCCAAAACGTCACTGCTCTAGAGGAGATCTGCATGGAGGAATGGGCCAAAATACCAGCAACAGTGTGTGAAAGCCTTGTGAAGACTTACAGAAAATGTTTGACCTGTGTCATTGCCAACAAAGGGTTTATAACAAAGTATTGAGAAACTTTTGTTATTGACCAAATACTTATTTTCCACCATAATTTGCAAATAAATTCATTAAAAATCCTACAATGTGCTTTTCTGGATTTTTTTCCCTCATTTTGTCTGTCATAGTTGACGTGTACCTATGATGAAAATTACAGGCCTCTCTCATCTTTTTAAGTGGGAGAACTTGCACAATTGGTGGCTGCCAACATACTTTTCCCCCCCAATGTATGTCACAGAAAGAGCAGGTGTTCATAATGTTTTGTATACTCAGAGTATGTTCACTTCAGTCCTTACCTATGTATTCATTCAGGTCAATGAAACCATCACCATTCTTATCAATGTCCTCCATGGTTTCCTGTGGGGTAAACAAGGAGAAAGAGGAGGATGGTTAGAGAGCCGACCGGTGAACACTGGTCCTGTGTTTCATTTTTTCCAAATACCTCTTAATCTAATGAACACAGAGTATGAAACACACATACCAGCACCACTATGTCCTTCATGTGGTCGTACTCCTCTGGGTGTAGGAAGGCGGTGAACTCCTCTTTGTTGGCGATCTGGTCTCCGTTCTGATCGGCCATTTTGAAACGCCTCTCGTCCCTCGCCATCATGTGCTGGTAGTTGTTACCATCATCTGGTTCCGGGTCATCTGTTGGGTCAAAGGGAAGCGGCTATGATCTCTAGTTAATCCCACGTGATACACCCTGACCTGAATTGATACGGTAAATCATCCAATCAGTGAAACTAATACTAAAGGCCCTGCAACTATCCAATCAATCATAACAAACACATTTATGTTTTGGACTAACTGCATTTCCCGGGCTCATGCTCATGCATGCTCACATCATGCCCTTCTTACCCAGATAGGTACCATAAGTTACGTTCCTGTATTCCTCCCAGGAGATCATGCCGTCATTGTTGACATCAAAGTCCTTCCATTGGCGGTCCACGTTCTCATAGATGTACTTCTTCTGAGCCTTCTTAATCCAAGCTTTCAGCTCCACCTCAGTGACAAAACCATCACTGTCACCATCAATCTTCTCTACAATCACACTGTCTCAGAAAGGGGAAGAGCAAGAGAGCGAGAAAGAGACTGTTAAAAAACAAAAAATTAAGTTCAGAGGTCAAACTATATTTACTATAATACCAATGTAATAACAGTCAACACCAAGATCTAGTACAGTCTACGTGAAAGTGACAGCCTATTCTTTTAATCTGATGATGGGAAAGGGGGAATTCTACCTCCTCTCCATTTACTGGCAAACAACTCTATACATTGATTAACTTTTACTGAAAAGAGGACATACTTCCTTGTATGAGTGACAGTTTGACATTGCAATGAGTACTTTTACATGTATATTACTCTGCCATGTTATCATACAGTTAACTTGTAGGTAGCGAACTACATGAACAGTCTCTGATTGGCCCCTCAACTTGGGCTGTGACAGTCTTGGAATTTGAGGTAACGGTAATTGTCAAGGCCAATGTACACGGTCACCGACATAACCGTTCAGGGGATAGGGGGTCAGAAAAGGGGAGGTCAAAACTCTGTTTGTACACTTGTTTACATGGATATGTTTCTTAATAAAAGCCTACTTGAAACAAGCCATTACACGTTGTTATTATCATGTCATTTCATTATTATTATTCAGGTTATTACTTATAAATATTAATCAACAAATTAAGAAACTAATTTTTCTGTCTCTTCTGCTACGAATCATTAGATCACTTATTTTGGTATTGCCCCTACAGTGAGGGAAAAAACTATTTGATCCCCTGCTGATTTTGTACGTTTGTCCACCGACAAAGACATGATCAGTCTATAATTTTAATGGTAGGTTTCTTTGAACAGTGAGAGACAGAATAACAACAACAAAATCCAGAAAAACACATGTCAAAAATGTTATAAATTGATTTGCATTTTAATGAGGGAAAAAAGTATTTGACCCCTCTGCAAAACATGACTCAGTACTTGGTGGCAAAACCCTTGTTGGCAATCACAGAGGTCAGACGTTTCTTGTAGTTGGCCACCAGGTTTGCACACATCTCAGGAGGGATTTTGTTCCACTCCTCTTTGCAGATCTTCTCCAAGTCATTAAGGTTTTGAGAATGACGTTTGGCAACTCGAACCTTCAGCTCCCTCCACAGATTTTCTATGGGATTAAGGTCTGGAGACTGGCTAGGCCACTCCAGGACCTTAATGTGCTTCTTCTTGAGACACTCCTTTGTTGCCTTGGCTGTGTGTTTTGGGTCATTGTCATGCTGGAATACCCATCCACGACCCATTTTCAATGCCCTGGCTGAGGGAAGGAGGTTCTCACCCAAGATTTGACGGTACATGGCCCCGTCCATCGTCCCTTTGATGCAGTGAAGTTGTCCTGTCCCCTTAGCAGAAAAACACCCCCAAAGCATAATGTTTCCACCTCCATGTTTGACAGTGGGGATGGTGTTCTTGGGGTCATAGGCAGCATTCCTCCTCCTCCAAACACGGCGAGTTGAGTTGATGCCAAAGAGCTCGATTTTGGTCTCATCTGACCACAACACTTTCACCCAGTTCTCCTCTGAATCATTCAGATGTTCATTGGCAAACTTCAGACGGCCCTGTATATGTGCTTTCTTGAGCAGGGGGACCTTGCGGGCGCTGCAGGATTTCAGTCCTTCACGGCGTAGTGTATTACCAATTGTTTTCTTGGTGACTATGGTCCCAGCTGCCTTAAGATCATTGACAAGATCCTCCCGTGTAGTTCTGGGCTGATTCCTCATGATCATTGCAACTCCATGAGGTGAGATCTTGCATGGAGCCCCAGGCCGAGGGAGATTGACAGTTATTTTGTGTTTCTTCCATTTGCGAATAATCGCACCAACTGTTGTCACCTTCTCACCAAGCTGCTTGGCGATGGTCTTGTAGCCCATTCCAGCCTTGTGTAGGTCTACAATCTTGTCCTTGACATCCTTGGAGAGCTCTTTGGTCTTGGCCATGGTGGAGAGTTTGGAATCTGATTGATTGCTTCTGTGGACAGGTGTCTTTTATACAGGTAACAAGTGGCAGGTAGCTTAGCGGGTAAGAGCGTTGTGCCAGTAACCGAAAGGTCGCTGGTTCTAATCCCCGAGCCGACTAGGTGAAAAATCTGTCAATGTGCCCTTAAGCAAGGCACTTAACCCTAATTGCTCCTGTAAATCGCTCTGGATAAGAGTGTCTGCTAAATGACTAAAATGTAAATGTAAACTGAGATTAGGAGCACTCCCTTTAAGAGTGTGCTCCTAATCTCAGCTCATTACCTGTATAAAAGACACCTGGGAGCCAGAAATCTTTCTGATTGAGAGGGGGTCAAATACTTATTTCCCTCATTAAAATGCAAATCAATTGATAACATTTTTGACATGCGTTTTTCTGGATTTTTTTGTTGTTATTCTGTCCCTCACTCTTCAAATAAACCTACCATTAAAATGACAGACTGATCATTTCTTTGTCAGTGGGCAAACGTACCAAATCAGCAGGAGATCAAATACTTTTCCCCTCACTGTATGTAGCTTGTTTCTTGTCACAGGTTCAGGAATAGCTGAAAAATCACAACATTTATCTAAAATGAACCCTACAAAAAGCACTGTTGGGAGATTTGGAAAGACATAGTCAAACAATCAACAACATAAAAATACATTTTGTAAAAATATTTATCTTTAATTTATAATCTGTAGATGCTATGCGATTAGAAAGGTTCAGAACTGACGTGAAACATCACAGCACAGTTGAAAAATATATGGCACATGGAAATCATAAGAGGGCGGTTTACGGAGATAGGTGGGATGGACTGAGAGTAGCTGAGGGGTGGATTTAAAATCTCATGTTCTATAATAGTTATGACTGAACACGATGTATAAGTACTATCTATCCAGATGTAATGTATATCAAATTACTTTATTCTTGCTATGTACCTACTGTGAGAAGAAAAAGTGCCATGTATATAAAATATGTGTGTAGAATGTACATGTAACAGCAAAAGGGCCCAAAAAAATAAAAAATAAAAAAACCTTAAGAAATGCCAGGTTGGAGAGGATCGGTCACATTTTTGTATTGACACAACATTAACGACGGAGACAAAATAAAGAGAAATGCCTACCTTGTCCTTGTCTGTTGGCTTTTCTGCATATACTATTTAGACGCACAAAACCATTCAAACTAACTCCCACTTTTCCCAAATTATTCGCATAACGTCACAAACTCTGCTGCGATCATTAGATGGCAGTGGCATTGACATATTTTCTTCAACGAGAAGATGCCGTAGTGAGAGAAATAATGTAGCCTAAGCGACTGAAACGAGGCCTTTTACTAGATTAAATCAAGACAGGAGCATTTGATTCTTATTAAAGAGATTGAGTCCAGACAGGCTACTTTAGGAAACCTTCTGAATGGACATTTAGGCCTATAGAGAGAATCAGCGAGCTCACACATGCACACCCCCATAAAAGTACCCATCAATCAAAACCACCATCAGACACAAGAGCAAATATTTATCCTTTCACTAAAACATAATAAAATATCTAGGCTTTCCTGCGAGTAGGCTATAAGATACACTACCGGTCAAATGTTTTAGAACACCTACTCATTCAAGGGTTTTTCTTTATTTTTGTATTCTTTATACATTGTAGAATAATAGTGAAGACATCAAAACTATGAAATAACACATATGGAATCATGTAGTAACCAAAAAAGTGTTAAACAAATCAAAAATATATATTATATTTGATATTCTTCATATGTTCCCACATATGCTGAGCACTTGTTGGCTGCTTTTCCTTCACTCTGCGGTCAAACTCATCCCAAACTATCTCAATTGGGTTGAGGTCAGGGGATTGTAGAGGCCAGGTCATCTGATGCAGCACTCCATCACTCTCCTTCTTGGTCAAATAGCCCTTACCCAGCCTGGAGGTGTGCCTTGAATTCTAAATAAATCACAGACACCGTCACCAGCAAAGCACCCCTACACCATCACACCTCTTCCATGCTTTACAGTGGGAAATACACATGCGGAGATAATCCGTTCACCCACACCGCGTCTCACAAAGACACAGCGGTTGGAACCAAAAATCTCAAATTTGGACTCCAGACCAAACACCAAATTTCCACCGGTCTAATGTCCATTGCTCGTGTTTCTTGGCCCAAGCCAGTCTCTTCTTCTTATTGGTGTAACGATCCCGGCAGTCTGAGTCGGGTCCTGTCTGTGTACTAGTCTTTCTGCTCGTGATCTCCAGTTTCCCGAGGGTTCTGGAACGCTCCCTGCCTGGTTGCCGGGCAACGTTGCTAGGCGGGAGCTCTCTTGATTTCCGCACCTGCATCCCATCAGCAATCTGCACACCTGGTCCTGATCATCACCCTTCTTAGGCTCTGGCCTAACATCCATTCCCTGCCGGATCGTTAGCCATGAACAGTATGTTTATCAGCGGATCTAGTCTTAGAGCTTAGAGCATTAGTTTTGTTGTTTTGCACCTTGTCTGCTTGTTGTATGCTTCCCTCCGTTTTGTTCTCCCTGCAGTCACTCGTCCGGAACCTTCACCCAACCTCTGCCTGATGGTCGGCGGCTGCCGAGCCATCATTGGACCAACTACTGCACCCTCAACAACTCATCCACGCCGCCCGCTCTGTTCCCTGGATTATTCAGCTGCACTCGTGGATCAGTTAAATAAACACTCACCTTTGACACCACTTACCTTGTCCTGGTCTGCTTCTGGGTTCTGGCTTAGTAAACCGTGACAGAACGATCCGGCCAGTAATGAACCCAGCGGACCTGGACTCTGTTCGCCATGCCATTACCCATCAGGAGAAGATGTTGGGCCATCATAGCACGGTACTACAGGAGATCGCGTTGTCAGTTCGGAACCTTTCTACCGGTCTGACGGAGGTCCAGAACCAGCGCAAGTTTCCGGTGGAGGATCCACTACCGGTTTCACCCATCTCGCCTGCCGCGTCTGGAGCTGTGCCCTTCCGTGAGCCCAAGGTTCCGACGCGGATAAATATGAGGGGGAGCTGGGAAGATGCCGTTCCTTCCTTATGCAGTGTGGATTAGTGTTCGATCTACAGCCCTACTCTTATGCCACAGACAAAGCTAGGATAGCCTTTGTGATTGAGTTGCTGCGTGGTCGAGCGCTGGAGTGGGCCTCAGCCGTTTGGGAACGACAGGATCCCTGCATGGCTTCATACCAGGGGTTCACGGCCGAGATGAGGAAGCTCTTCGACCATTCCGTCCGAGGGAGGGACGCAGCTAGGCGCCTGTTTTCGCTCGCCAAGGAACTGCGCAGCGTGGCCGACTTCGTGATCGAGTTCAAGACGTTGGCTGTGGAGAGTGGGTGGAATGAGGAGTCTCTGCAAGCGGCCTTTTACCAGGGTCTGTCGGAGCAGCTCAAGGATGAGTTGATCTCCTATCCGGAGCCTAGTGACCTGGACAGCTTGGTAGCCTTGTCTATTCGGGTGGATAATCGAGTCCGAGAGCCGAAGGAGGGAGAAGCAATGGGTCCCGTCCCAACCGATCAGCTTCTCAGGTGCCAGTCGGGTCGGGGATTGGACCAGAATACGTCGATCATCGTCCACCACACAGGATTAGTGGAGAGGTCCTGTCTCCCGATTCTGAACCCATGCAAGTGGGGCGGCACGGGTTAACCAAGGAGGAGCGCCAACCCAGACGTAGGACTAACTGTTGCCTCTACTGTGGTGGTTCGGGACATTACCTCGCCACTGGTTCCCGGCGGTCGTCAAACTGCGCGGCTCGCTAAAGTTGGGAGGACTTTTAGCGAGCCAGTTTCGACCTCTCAATACCTCTGTCAGACCCCGTTTCCCGGCTACCCTTATGAACAGGAATCAGAGCTTAGCGATTAACGCTTTTATCGATTCAGGTGCCGATGGAAGCTTTCTTGATGCCGAGTTGGTGGAACAGCTGGGGCTTTCCAAGGAGCAATTGCCGGAAGCCATTGAAGCTACCACTCTGGACGGCAGTAGTCTGGCACGTATCACGATGAGGACTGAACCGGTTAAGATGCTGTTGTCGGGGAATCATTCTGAGATGATTTCATTCTTCATTCTGCCGTCTTCCCATGTTCCTCTGGTCCTTGGATACCCCTGGCTGAAGGAACACAATCCCACGTTCGATTGGGTGACGGGCAAGGTAACGAGTTGGAGCCTTGATTGTCATGCTAACTGTCTCAAGACTGCCTGTCCCCATTCGGTTCCCAGTCAGGTGATTGAGGCTAAACCCCCAGATTTGTCCCTGGTTCCCGAGACATATCACGATTTGGGGGAAGTGTTCAGTAAGCAGAAGGCTCTGTCACTCCCTCCCCACCGACCATATGATTGTGCCATCAACCTGTTCCCTGGAGCTGTCTACCCTAAGGGAAGGTTATACAGTATCTCCCGACCTGAACGTGAGGCTTTGGAGACCTACATCAAGGAGTCCCTAGCTGCTGGTCTCGTTCGTCCTCGTCATCACCCCTGGGGGGCAGGATTCTTCTTTGTGGGTAAGAAGGATGGCTCTCTTCGACCGTGTATTGATTATCGGGGGGTTGAATGACATCACGGTCAAGAACAAGTATCCCCTGCCCTTGATGAGTTCTGCCTTCGACTCCTTACAGGGTGCTACGGTGTTCACCAAGCTAGACCTACGCAATGCGTATCACATGGTCCGGATCAGAGAGGGGGGACGAGTGGTTGACGGGTTTCAATACACCGATGGGCCACTTCGAGTATCAGGTGATGCCGTTTGGACTGACCAATGCTCCAGCGGTATTCCAGAGTATGGTGAACGACGTCCTGAGAGATATGATCGGTCTCTTTGTGTTTGTTTACCTGGATGACATTCTGATCTTCTGAAGGAACCTTCCGACCACGTCCAGCATGTCCGGCAGGTTCTGCAGCGATTGTTGGAGAATCGCCTGTTCGTGAAGGCCGAGAAGTGCGAAGTTTCACGCCCACACGACATCCTTTCTCGGGTACATCATCTCCAGGGGAGAGATTAGGATGGACCAGGAGAAGGTTAGAGCGGTTCTGGAATGGGCCCAGCCCGGGACGAGATTGCAGCTCCAGAGATTTTTGGGGTTTGCGAATTTCTACCGCAGATTCATCCGGGATTACAGCCGTGTGGCCGCTCCGTTAACTGCCTTGACTTCCAGTATCAGGACCTTCAAGTGGAATCCGGAGGCGGATCGGCGTTTCTGGATTTGAAGAGGCGATTCACCAACGCACCGATTCTCTCTCAACCGGACACGGCCCGTCAGTTCGTCGTTGAAGTGGACGCGTCTGATGTGGGAGTTGGCGCCATCCTGTCGCAGCGATGCTCCACGGACAGTAAACTCCATCCCTGCGCCTACTACTCTCGTCGCCTTTCGCCTGCGGAGAGGAATTACGATGTGGGTAACCGGGAGCTTCTCGCGGTGAAACTTGCCTTGGAGGAGTGGCGCCACTGGTTGGAGGGGGCGGAGCAACCGTTTATTGTCTGGACTGACCACAAGAATCTTGCTTACGTGCAATCGGCTAGACGTCTCAACTCCCGTCAGGCCAGGTGGGCGTTGTTTTTCGGACGATTCAAGTTTTCCCTGACGTTCCGACCTGGATCTAAGAACGGCAAGGCGGACGCCTTGTCCCGGATGTTCTCCAAGACGGAAGAGAGTGGGTCCAAGACCGAGACAATTCTCCCCGGAACTGCGTCGTGGGAGCAGTTATGTGGAAGATTGAGGAGGAGGTGATGGCGGCCCTTCGGACGCAGCCCGTCCCGGTAACGGTCCAACCGGTCGGTTGTTTGTGCCTGAGTCGGTTCGTCCTGCTGTCCTCAAATGGTCCCACGCCAGCAAGATGGCTTGTCACCCTGGCGTGGCTCGGACGATGGCGTTTCTTCGCAGACGTTTTTGGTGGCCTGCCATGGCCGAGGATACTCGGGGTTTTGTTGCTGCCTGTCCAGTGTGTGCGCAGAATAAGAGTACCAATCGGCCCAGCTCTGGACTATTTCACCCCCAATCTAATGGTCAGGCGGAGAGAGCCAACCAGAAGATGGAATCCACGCTACGCTGCCTGGTCTCTTCCAACCCCACCTCCTGGGTCGCTCAGTTGCCTTGGGTTGAGTATGCCCACAATACTCTCCCTACATCTGCCACTGGGATGTCTCCCTTCCAGTGCCTGTATGGCTACCAACCTCCCTTGTTCCCTTCTCAGGAGAAGGAGCTCTCAGTGCCTTCTGTTCAGGCCCATATTCGTCGTTGCCACCGGACCTGGCATCGGGCCAGAAAGGCACTCCTTAGAGTTTCGGACCGGTATCAGCTCCAGGCGAATCGTCGCCGGATCCCCGCTCCCACCTATACCATCGGAGATAGGGTCTGGTTGGCCACACGGGATCTTCCTCTACGGACTGAGTCTAGGAAGTTGTTACCGAAGTTCATTGGTCCGTTTGTGGTGGAGAAGGTGATCAATCCGGTGGCAGTTCGACTCAAACTACCGAGGACGCTCAGAGTCCATCCCACCTTTCATGTCTCCTGCCTCAAGCCTGTTTTCCTCAGTCCTCTGTTGCCTCCTCCGCCTCCTCCTCCTCCTCCTCGGATGATCGGAGGTGGTCCTGCCTACACGGTGCGACGCATCATGGATTCCAGACGGCGGGGCCGGGGTTTCCAGTATCTCGTGGACTGGGAGGGGTATGGTCCTGAAGAGAGGAGTTGGATTCCGCGGCGACAGATCCTAGATGCTGACCTCATTCGTGACTTCTACCGCCTCCATCCTGGCGCTCCGGGAGTCCGCCCGGTGGCGTTCGTCGGAGGGGGTACTGTAACGATCCCGGCAGTCTGAGTCGGGTCCTGTCTGTGTACTAGTCTTTCTGCTCGTGATCTCCAGTTTCCCGAGGGTTCTGGAACGCTCCCTGCCTGGTTGCCGGGCAACGTTGCTAGGCGGGAGCTCTCTTGATTTCCGCACCTGCATCCCATCAGCAATCTGCACACCTGGTCCTGATCATCACCCTTCTTAGGCTCTGGCCTAACATCCATTCCCTGCCGGATCGTTAGCCATGAACAGTAT
This sequence comes from Coregonus clupeaformis, assembly GCF_020615455.1. Taxonomy (NCBI): domain Eukaryota; kingdom Metazoa; phylum Chordata; class Actinopteri; order Salmoniformes; family Salmonidae; genus Coregonus; species Coregonus clupeaformis. The sequence continues at coordinate 1,234,256 of NW_025533468.1, forward strand.
GTTTATCAGCGGATCTAGTCTTAGAGCTTAGAGCATTAGTTTTGTTGTTTTGCACCTTGTCTGCTTGTTGTATGCTTCCCTCCGTTTTGTTCTCCCTGCAGTCACTCGTCCGGAACCTTCACCCAACCTCTGCCTGATGGTCGGCGGCTGCCGAGCCATCATTGGACCAACTACTGCACCCTCAACAACTCATCCACGCCGCCCGCTCTGTTCCCTGGATTATTCAGCTGCACTCGTGGATCAGTTAAATAAACACTCACCTTTGACACCACTTACCTTGTCCTGGTCTGCTTCTGGGTTCTGGCTTAGTAAATCGTGACAATTGGTGTCCTTTAGTAGTGGTTTCTTTGCAGCAATTCGACCATGAAGGCCTGATTCACGCAGTCTCCTCTGAACAGTTGATGTTGAGATGTGTCTGTTACTTGAACTCTGTGAAGCATTTATTTGGGCTGCAATTTCTGAGGCTGATAACTTTAATGAACTTATCCTCTGCTGCAGAGGTAACTCTGGGTCTGCCATTCCTGTGGCGGTCCTCATAAGAGCCAGTTTCATCATAGTGCTTGATGGTTTTTGCGACTGCACTTGAAGAAACTTTCAAAGTTCTTGAAATGTTCCGGATTGACTGACCATCATGTCTTAAAGTAATGATGGACTGTCGTTTCTCTTTGCTTATTTGAGCTGTTCTTGCCATGGTATGGACTTGGTCTTTTACCAAATAGGGTTATCTTCTGTATTCCACCCCTATCTTGTCACAACACAACTGATTGGCTCAAACGCATTAAGAAGGAAATCAATTCCACAAATTAACTTTTAAGAAGGCACACCTGTTAATTGAAATGCATTCCAGGTGACTACCTCATGAAGCTGGTTGAGAGAATGCCAAGAGTGTGCAAAGCTGTCATTAAGGCAAAGGGTGGCTATTTGAAGAATCTCAAATATAAAATAAATGTTGATTTGTTTAACACTTTTTTGGTTACTACATGATTCCATATGTGGTATGTCATAGTTTTGATGTCTTCACTATTATTGTACAATGTAGAAAATAGTAAAAATAAAGAAAAACCCTTGAATGAGTAGGTGTTCTAAAACTTTTGACCGGTAGTGTAATTAATTGACAATGAAAGTATGAAGGGGACATACAGTGGGGGAAAAAAGTATTTAGTCAGCCACCAATTGTGCAAGTTCTCCCACTTAAAAAGATGAGAGAGGCCTGTAATTTTCATCATAGGTACACGTCAACTATGACAGACAAAATGAGAAAAAAAAATCCAGAAAATCACATTGTAGGATTTTTTATGAATTTATTTGCAAAATATGGTGGAAAATAAGTATTTGGTCAATAACAAAAGTTTCTCAATACTTTGTTATATACCCTTTGTTGGCAATGACACAGGTCAAACGTTTTCTGTAAGTCTTCACAAGGTTTTCACACACTGTTGCTGGTATTTTGGCCCATTAATCCATGCAGATCTCCTCTAGAGCAGTGATGTTTTGGGGCTGTCGCTGGGCAACACGGACTTTCAACTCCCTCCAAAGATTTTCTATGGGGTTGAGATCTGGAGACTGGCTAGGCCACTCCAGGACCTTGAAATGATTCTTACGAAGCCACTCCTTCGTTGCCCGGGCGGTGTGTTTGGGATCATTGTCATGCTGAAAGACCCAGCCACGTTTCATCTTCAATGCCTTTGCTGATGGAAGGAGGTTTTCACTCAAAATCTCACGATACATGGCCCCATTCATTCTTTGCTTTACACGGATCAGTCGTCCTGGTCCCTTTGCAGAAAAACAGCCCCAAAGCATGATGTTTCCACCCCCATGCTTCACAGTAGGTATGGTGTTCTTTGGATGCAACTCAGCATTCTTTGTCCTCCAAACACGACGAGTTGAGTTTTTACCAAAAAGTTCTATTTTGGTTTCATCTGACCATATGACATTCTCCCAATCCTCTTCTGGATCATCCAAATGCACTCTAGCAAACTTCAGACGGGCCTGGACATGTACTGGCTTAAGCAGGGGGACACGTCTTGCACTGCAGGATTTGAGTCCCTGGCGGCGTAGTGTGTTACTGATGGTAGGCTTTGTTACTTTGGTCCCAGCTCTCAGCAGGTCATTCACTAGGTCCCCCCGTGTGGTTTTGGGATTTTTGCTCACCGTTCTTGTGATCATTTTGACCCCACAGGGTGAGATCTTGCGTGGAGCCCCAGATCAAGGAGATTATCAGTGATCTTGTATGTCTTCCATTTCCTAATAATTGCTCCCACAGTTGATTCCTTCAAACCAAGCTGCTTACCTATTGCAGATTCAGTCTTCCCAGCCTGGTGCAGGTCTACAATTTTGTTTCTGGTGTCCTTTGACAGCTCTTTGGTCTTGGCCATAGTGGAGTTTGGAGTGTGACTGTTTGAGGTTGTGGACAGGTGTCTTTTATACTGATAACAAGTTCAAACAGGTGCCATTAATACAGGTAACGAGTGGAGGACAGAGGAGCCTCTTAAAGAAGAAGTTACAGGTCTGTGAGAGCCAGAAATCTTGCTTGTTTGTAGGTGACCAAATACTTATTTTCCACCATAATTTGCAAATAAATTCATTAAAAAATCCTACAATGTGATTTTCTGGATTTTTTTCTCAATTTGTCTGTCATAGTTGACGTGTACCTATGATGAAAATTACAGGCCTCTCTCATCTTTTTAAGTGGGAGAACTTGCACAATTGGTGGCTGACTAAATACTTTTTTTCCCCACTGTACATGTTATAGAATGAAGATGAAATTGACCATCATTAAAATAGAAACAAATACACGCAACATGTCCATAGCCTATTGATCAGCGACGTTGATTATCGAGGGGGAGAGTGTTGGAAAGATTTTTCAAATACTGTGAGGAACTATTATAATGGACTTCGTTGACTTACTGTGTGAGGTGAAGAAAATAAATAATAATAATAATATGCCATTTAGCAGACGCTTTTATCCAAAGCGACTTACAGTCGTGCGTGCATACATTTTTGTGTATTGGTGGTCCCGGGGATCGAACCCACTACCTTGGCGTTACAAGCGCCGTGCTCTACCAGCTGAGCTACAGAGGACCAGCTGGGCACTTTCCTACTTTAGACATTCGCGAGAAGCAGGCCAGGTACTTCTATGCGTGTTAAGGCGCACGCTCTCTGTCAACATTAATAGGTCAGAGAAACCAGACACATGCTCATTGCTCACATGGAGCGCGTAAATGATGGTATGAAATAAACCAAAACTTGTTTCTCACAAGTGTAGCAGGTTATGAACTGTGTAAACAATGTTGAATGAGAATGAAAACGGTAAATTACTATAATTAATACATGCATTAACAGAAATTAATGTAACAAGATGACAGAAATTAAAGGTAAATTGCCTGTTTTACAAACGGTAGCCTACCACATGGGCATTGCGGGCCTAGGCTACTATTCTACTTTGCGGGATAGGAGGACGGCAATTTTTTTGGTCTCGTTTAGGGCAGCATATCGGCCAGAACCGGGCCTGATCAGCGTTGATTAGTCTATAACTTAGGAAAAGATTCTGTATCAAATTATACCATGCCAGGTTGGAAAGGCTTGGCGAATTGTCCATTTCACACAACATTAGCGCATTATAGGCCTCAGAGACAGAACAACCTTGTTGTAATTAATGAATAGTCAGAAACATCCAAACTTTTTAAAAAGAAGACTGATTTATTATTTACTAGCAAGCAATGAAAACGTGCATTGTGTAAAAGAAAGTCCACACATCAAACAAAAAAAATTCTGAAGTGCCATAGCCTATAGCACTCTACATCCCGCTCATCAAGCAATTAGCTGCCCAAGCATCAAAGGAAAGTTGTAAAGAGGAGGAGATGTAGAAAGTTAACAAAACATTTGCTTATAATCATTAGTAAACACTCCCGCTATTAGGTAAGGTTTATCTACATGAAAATAATGTTAATACAATTTTTTTAAATCCTAAAATGAATGTTTAAACGGTTTTATTTTCATGATGCTCTTCATCCATAATCGTCAGCTACACGGTCATTCAATTACCGTCACACCCCTACCCTCAACTTGATACTATTGATACACAGCCGAGGAAAGGTGGCCACATTGGACTATTGAGACGCAGCCGGGCAGAGACCTGAGCCTACTCACCCTAGCCTGCGCTTGCTCTCCTCTGGGCTGAGGTCGTCAAAAGACTTGGCCTCCTTTTGTCCCAGGAAGGCATCGTGGTCGTAGTCGAAGCCCTGAGCATCGTCGTGCTCGCGGCTGCTGAGAGATGCATCGTGGTGAATGCGTTCCTTTTTCTCGGTGGGTTTACTGGTGGCATAGACCACGCAGAGGGCAAAGCACATGAGCAACGGCCTGATTTCCATCCTATGAGAGAGAGAGAGAGAGAGAGAGAGAGAGAGAGAGAGAGAGAGAGAGAGAGAGCTATTAAAGACACCTCCTCCAGAGTGTTAACATCAAAGCCTGTGAATAGCTCACAGGCAGCATCTGCCTTTGCTGCTCATTAGGGCTGTTCCAAGTCTTACAGAATGTAAACATTTCTAGCTTTGCTTCATTGACGAGCTCTTTGACATTAAGGTGTTACAGGACTTGTTTCACATGTTCAACTGTTGGTTGTTTATTAAACTGCTGCTGCTGGCAGCATGTCAGCATAGACTTGTGATAGGACATTTAAAACAGAAGAAAATAGATAGTCCTGTAGACAGGATAGGACAGATGAGTCAAGCAGGAAAGCCAAATACATGTCTGCATGGCAGTGCATTCATGCTGTCATGATGTGGCATTTGTAACATTGAGGTTTTTAAATAGTTAACAGTACTTGAACACAGATCAGTGGAACGCAATAGCAAAATTGCACACTATAACGGTGTGTGGAAAGAATGTAGCGTTTGGCTGTCTGAACACAAATAAAGGCACAGATTGTTAACTTACAATGTATCATCATATACACCATTCACACACGGACAACACTGTCCATGTAAAATGTCACATTTAGCTACATTACCAAATGTGGAACAATAAAACAGAAATCAGTTGTTGACAGTAACGTAAGACATTTTGTCTTCAGTCTCTTCATCATAACAATATCCCCTGCTAGCCGCTAGCTCTCTTGTAAAACTATTGGAATGCGCCTGAATTGCATTTCCTACCATTTAGGGTTAGCTGATCATACAAAGTAACACAATCAACGCATCAATGTTAGCTTGTAAGAGAAGTAATAGCATTGTATTACCTACCTATCTAACTGGCTGATGATTCCAGACACAATATGTACAGTATGTCTATTTCACAAGCCAACAGCTTAATGAACACACCCTAGCATCAACCCTTTCCTTCTAAAAGGAGATCCAATGAGATTACAGATTGAGCCTTCGCGAGCTTTGATTGGTCAACTTCAGCAAAAAGGCACGTTTGGCTGATGACCTTATGTTCCATAATAAAACGTTTATTCATTGCATTCACGTTTGATTGGCTTACATTAAAAGTTTGTAGTGTTTGAACCAATCGTGTTTTAGAGTATGTGTTTACATTGGGTAAAATCTTCGCTGTGGTCCCTTTGCCCGAAACCGCATCATGGGCACCTGATTGGCTACTGATTGCCACGTCTCCAAATTTGAGTAAATCTTTCTAGAACTGTCATCATCCACTGAAGTTTACATTTAAATGTTTTGCAGTTGCTGGTGAACATTGGATAAGATAGAAATACGTATAAAGTAAAACAATTATTCTCTCCATACTGTGTTTCAGTCTATCTATTAGTCATATGTCTTGAGTGGACCTGACAACTTTAACTAGCTGTCTTCAGTGTCTTTGACAAGACCTAAATGTATGCAGCTGATCAATTATTACATTTATGGGGAGATGGGTATGGTAGAGAATTTACAGTATAATACATCTTGTTTAACATTTGGGTTTGAACTTTTGTGCGATTAGACTTCACCCTAACATAAATTGTTATTCCCCCCTCCCCCTCCCATTGAACTGTCAATGGAGGTAGGCTAAACTCACTTTGCATGTGCAACATTGACTGAGAAATCTAATAAAAGTGTATTGGTCGAGTACACAGTTTAGCAGATGTTATAGCAGGTGCAGCGAAATGCTTGTTACTAGCTCATAACATAACAAATACAACATAACAAATAAAATAAAATAAATATATTGAAATGTAGGAACAAATCCAATTAACCCAAATAGCACTGTAACAGTAATCCAAATGCAATATACAGTTGAAGTCGGAAGTTTACAAACACCTTAGCCAAATACATTTAAACTCAGTTTTTCACAATTCCTGACATTTAATCCTAGTAAAAATTCCCTGTTTTAGGTCAGTTAGGATCACCACTTTATTTTAAGAATGTGAAATGTCAGAATAATAGTAGAGAGAATGATTTATTTCAGCTTTTATTTCTTTCATCACATTCCCAGTGGGTCAGAAGTTTACATACACTCAATTAGTATTTGGTAGCATTGCCTTTAAATTATTTAACTTGGGTCAATTGTTTCATGTAGCCTTCCACAAGCTTCCCACAATAAATTGGGTGCATTTTGGCCCATTCCTCCTGACAGAGCTGGTGTAACTGAGTCAGGTTTGTAGGCCTCCTTGCTCGCACACGCTTTTTCAGTTCTGCCCACAAATTTTCTATAGGATTGAGGTCAGGGCTTTGTGATGGCCACTGCAATACCTTGACTTTGTTGTCCTTAAGCCACACAATGATGCTGCCACCCCCGTGCTTCACGGTTGGGATGGTGTTCTTCGGCTTGCAAGCATTCCCCTTTTTCCTCCAAACATAACGATGGTCATTATGGCCAAACAGTTCTATTTTTGTTTCATCAGACCAGAGGACATTTCTCCAAAAAGTACGATCTTTGTCCCCATGTGCAGTTGCAAACTGTAGTCTGGCTTTTTTATGGCGGTTTTGGAGCAGTGGCTTCTTCCTTGCGGAGCGGCCTTTCAGGTTATGTCGATATAGGACTCATTTTACTGTGGATATAGATACTTTTGTACCCGTTTCCTCCAGCATCTTCACAAGGTCCTTTGCTGTTGTTCTGGGATTGATTTGCACTTTTCGCACCAATGTACGTTCATCTCTAGGAGACAGAACGCGTCTCCTTCCTGAGCGGTATGACGGCTGCGTGGTCCCATGGTGTTTATACTTGCTTACTATTGTTTGTAGAGATGAACGTGGTACCTTCAGGCGTTTGTAAATTGCTCCCAAGGATGAAGCAGACTTGTAGAGGTCTACACATTTTTTTCTGAGGTCTTGGCTGATTTATTTTGATTTTCCCATGATGTCAAGCAAAGAGGCACTGAGTTTGAAGGCAGGCCTTGAAATACATCCACAGATACACCTCCAATTGACTCAAATGATGTCAATTAGCCTATCGGAAGCTTCTAAAGCCATGACATCATTTTCTGGAATTTTCCAAGCTGTTTAAAGGCACAGTCAACTTAGTGTATGTAAACTTCTGACCCACTGGAATTCTGATACAGTGAATTATAAGTGAAATAATCTGTCTGTAAACAATTGTTGGAAATACTTGTGTCAAGCACAAAGTAGATGTCCTAACCGACTTGCCAAAACTATTGTTTGGTAACAAGAAATTTGTGGAATGGTTGAAAAACAAGTTTTAATTACTCCAACATAAGTGTATGTAAACTTCCGACTTCAACTGTATACTATATACACCGGATAAATGTACACATGCTATACTAAGAATTATACAGTATGTACATCAGTAGATATATTAGGGTGAGCTATGTCAGGAATCATTATGTAAATAAATATGCGGTGTGTATAAACGGTGTAACTAAAATGCAATATCCAGTAGTAGACATAATAGAATGAGCTATGACGTGAATACAGTATTTAAATACACAGTACAAAACCCCCATGTCAAAAAAACAAAACCGAGTCCGGAATATAAATATATATGTATGTGAATGGTGTGTACACTGAGTATACCAAACATTAGGAACACCTTCCTAATATTGAGTTGCACCAGCCCCCCTTTTGGCCTCAGAACAGCTTCAATTCGTTGGGGCATGGACTCTACAAGGTATCGAAAACATTCCACAGGGATGCTGGCTCATGTTGACTCCAATGCTTCCCACAGTTGTGTCAAGTTGGCTGGATGTCCTTTGGGTGGTGGACCATTCTTTATACAAGCGGGAAACTGTTCTTGACACTAACCGTGCGCCTGGCACCTACTACACTGAACAAAAATATAAACGCAACATGTCAAGTGTTGGTCCCATGTTTCATGAGCTGAAATAAAAGATTCCCGAAATGTTCCATACACACAAAAAGCTTATTTCTCTCAAATTTTGTGCACAAAATTGTTTACATCCCTGTTGTTTTTTTTTGTTTGTTTGTTTTTTTTGTCATTTAGCATACACTCTTATCCAGAGTGACTTACAGTTAGTGAGTGCATACATTGTTATTACAATTTGTGTATATATATATATATATATATATATATATATATATATATTTTTTTTTATGTGCAGTTTTGTGACACAACACAATGCCACAGATGTCTCAAGTTTTGAGGGAGCTTGCAATTGGTATGCTGACTGCAGGAATGTTCACCAGGGCTTTTGCCAGATAATTAAATGTTCAGTTCTCTACCATAACGTCGTTTTAGGGAATTTGGTAGTTGGTCCAACCGGCCTCACAACTGCAGACCACGGCACCATGTAGGGCGGCAGGTAGCTTAGTGGTTAAGAGCGTTGTGCCAGTAACCGAAAGGTCGCTGGTTCTAATCCCCGAGCCAACTAAGTGAAAAGTCTGTCGATGTGCCCTTGAGCAAGGCACTTAACCCTAATTGCTCCTGTAAGTCGCTCTGGATAAGAGTGTCTGCTAAATGACAAAAAATAAAATAAAAAATAATGTACACAATTCCTGGAAGCTGAAAAAGTCCCAGTTCTTCCATGGCCTAAATTTTCACCAGACATGTCACCCATTGAGCCTGTTTGGGATGCTCTGAATCGACGTGTATGAATGCGTGTTCCAGTTCCCGCCAATATCCAGCAACTTCGCACAGCCATTGAAGAGGAGTGGGACAACATTGCACAGGCCACAATCAACATCATGATCAACTCTATGCAAAGGAGATGTATCGCACTGCATGAGGCAAATGGTGATCACACCAGATATTGACTGGTTTTCTGATCCACGCCCCTACTTTTTTTGTATCTGTACTCCCAGTCATGTGAAATCCATAGATTAGGGCCTAATGAATTTATTTCAATTGACTGATTTCCTTATATGAACTGTAACTCAGTAAAATCTTTGAAATTGTTGCATGTTGTGTTTATATTTTTGTTCAGTATGGCCTGAAGATAGAAGCTGTTTATCAGTTTATCGGTTCCAGTTTTGATGCCCCTGTACTGTCTCCGTCTTTTAGATGTTAGCGGGGTGAACAGGCTGCTCTCGATGGTGCATCTGTATAAGTTAATGAGCATTTTAGGGGCCAATCCAAATTTCTTCTGCCTCCTGAAGTTGAAGAGGTGCTGTTGCGCATTTTTCACCAAGCTGTCAGGTCCTCAGTGATGTGCACGCAGAGGAACTTGAAGATTTTGACCATCTCCACTGCGGCTCCCTTCGATGTGGATGGGGGTGTGCTCTCTCTGCTGTTTCCTGTAGTCAATGATCAGCTCCTTCATTTTGTTGATGTTGACAAAGAGGTTATTTTCCTGGCCCCACCTGTTTTGAGCCCCACCTGTTTAGCTAAAAATATACAGTACCAGTCAAAAGTTTGGACACACCTACTCATTCAAGGGTTTTTCTTTATTTTTACTATTTTCTACATTGTAGAATAGTAGTGAAGACAGCAAAACTATGAAATAACACATATGGAATCATGTAGTAATCCAAAAGGTCTTAAACAAATCAAAATATATTTTATAGTTGCCACCCTTCAAGTAGCCATCCTTTGCCTTGATGACAGCTTTGCACACTCTTGGCATTCTCTCAACCAGCTTCATGAGGTAGTCACCTGGAATGCATTTCAATTAACAGGTGTGCCTTCTTAAAAGTTAATTTATGGAATTTATTTCCTTCTTAATGTGTTTGAGCCAATCAGTTGTGTTGTGACAAGATAGGGGTGGTATACAGAAGATAGCCCTATTTGGTAAAATACCAAGTCCATATTATGGCAAGAACAGCTCAAATAAGCAAAGAGAAACTACAGTCTATCATTACTTGAAGACATGAAGGTCAGTCAATACGGAACATTTCAAGAACTTTGAAAGTTTCTTCAAGTGCAGTCGCAAGAAACATCAAGCGCTATGATGAAACTGGCTCTCATGAGGACCGCCACAGGAAATGTCCCAGAGTTACCTCTGCTGCAGAGGATAAGTTAATTAGAGTTACCAGCCTCAGAAATTGCAGCCCAAAGAAACGCTTCAAGATTTCAAGTAACAGACACATCTCAACATCAACTGTTCAGAGGAGACTGCGTGAATCAGGCCTTCATGGTCGAATTGCTGCAAAGAAACCACTACTAAAGGACACCGATAAGAAGAAGAGACTTGCTTTGGCCAAGAAACACGAGCAATGGACATTAGACCGGTGGAAATCTGTCCTTTGGTCTGATGAGTCCAAATTTGAGATTTTTGGTTCCAACCGCTGTGTCTTTGTGAGACGCTGAGTAGATGAACGGATGATCTCCGCATGTGTGATTCCCACTGTGACGCATGGAGGAGGAGGTGTGATGGTGTGGGGGTGCATTGCTGGTGACACGTTCTGTGATTTATTTAGAATTCAAGGCACACTTAACCAGCATGGCTATCACAGCATTCTGCAGCGATACACCATCCCATCTGGTTTACGCTTAGTGGGACTCCCATTTGATTTTCAACAGGACAATGACCCAACACACCTCCAGGCTGTGTAAGGGCTATTTGACCAAGAAAGAGAGTGATGGAGTGCTGCATCAGATGACCTGGCCTCCACAATCAACCGACCTCAACCCAATTGAGATGGTTTGGGATGAGTAGGACCGCAGAGTGAAGGAAAAGCAGCCAACAAGTGCTCAGCATATGTGGGAACTCCTTCAAGACTGTTGGAAAATCATTCCAGGTGAAGTTGGTTGTGAGAATGCCAAGAGTGTGCAAAGCTGTCATCAAGGCAAAGGGTGGCTACTTTGAAGAATCTCAAATATATTTTTATTTGTTTAACACTTTTTTGGTTACTACATGATTCCATATGTGTTATTTCATAGTTTTGATATCTTCACTATTATTCTATAATGTAGAAAATAGTAAAAAATTAAGAGAAACCCTTGAATGAGTAGTTGTGTCCAAACTTTTGACTGGTACTGTATATATTTTTTATTTATTTAGCGTTTTATTTTGGCATTAATTAATCCGTTTGCAAACAATGTAAAAAAAAAAGTATATATTTTAGTTAATAAAGCCACATAAAAACATGGTCTCTTTTTTGCTTTCTTGCGTAAGTCAGCTCCAAAATGCATGTGCTTCAGCCTAGCTTAGTGCGTTCTGTGGTGGAGGGACAGTCAGCGGGGAAAATACGGTGTGTAGGGGTTGGCAATGTTCTCTAGTTGCACCGTGATTGCCTTAGTGTTCTGTCACTCATGGGGACACTACATCACCGCAAAATCTACAGGGAGAGCTCGAATATTCAAGCCCCTTGGGTGCTGCCATAGAGTTACATTAGAAGTGCCCATCCAAGAAGGCTCAAGGTCATTGGCCACAGATAAAATTATGTAAAATCACGTTATATCTATTGTCGCTTTGATTGGACTGATCATGTCAACATCATACTTTCAAAATCTTAGCTAGCAAGCAGTCATCATCATGAATCACGTAGACAATCTACTGGCAAATCCTTTTCAATCCTTGTCATATGAAGATACATTTTGGATAAAACGTATAGGTGCTCATAGGCCATTGGACATAAACATTGGAAATCGCAAATTCAACAATGAGTGGTTTGGAAGGAATCAGTGGCTAACTGCAAGCTTTGCAAAGCAATCACTAGCCTGCTATTCAGTGGAGTGGGTGTGTGTTCCAAGTCTTGGTTTAAGGGTATTTTTTCCTAGCTAAAAAGGATAAACATCAACACCATGTTTCAGAAAAGGTTGAATACATTGGCCATGCTGTCAATCCAGCATGACTTCTGCCACTTTCAAAACAACTGGAAACTCGGAACTGGGAAATCTCAGACTTCAGTGCGTTCAAGACAACTGGGAACTCGGAAAAAAACGAGCTCCGACTGGGAAAATATGTTTTGAACAGTGATCCAACTCTGAATTCCAAGTCGGGAACTCGGGCCTCTTTCTAGAGCTCCGACCTGAAGATCACTGACGTCATGATTCAACCTTGTTTTTTTCCTCGTTCCCAGTTGTCTTGAAAGCACCATAAATCCAGGGAATGACAGACGTTTATGATAAAGTTTGATCACAAAATTTGCCCACAAGGACCGCCGCGCCACCTTCCTGTTCAAGTTAGCATAGCACAACAACGTGAGTCCAAAAATGTATTGCATGCCGCTGCATAAATTATGTAATATGCCAGGGAGATATGTATACTGTAGCTAAAAAAGTAATACTACGTGTATTTTGTGTAGTAAGCTGTTAGTAGCCCATGTGCCTCACCCTAATAATTTGGTCCCTTTCCCCCTCATAATTTAGCTTACTGTTCTGACTTGGTGGTGAACATGTAGCCTAAAGCCTGTTTTAGAGAAATGTAATCATCTAATATTGTAAGAGCTTTCATTGTCTGCTTATATGCCCTCTTTATTTATCTTACGGTTCAGACTTTGTGTACAGGGAGAATACTGTAAGAACGGCCCATGTTCTGAATTCTGTCGCTGTACATTTCAAAAGTGCTGAACAAAGAGTTATATTGGCTACATCCGTGCTAGCTCGCTCATTAATGTCTTAATCGAAATTACTGATTGCCTCTTATCCGCTCGTCATTCCCTTATGCCATAGTTTGTACATTTCAATTGGCAGTAGAAACCACATTTGTTTAAGCAAGTCAGCCATATCAGCTATGTTTTTGTTAAAGGCAGTAAATGAGGCTGAATGAACTGTTTTGCTGCCAGACAAGGCTCCGCTGATTGCCAGGTGTAGCAGAGGTAAGGATTCACTCCATGGTACTGAAAAGAAAGCTCTGCTGTTGGGACAGCTTTATGTAGGCCCTAACAGTTTGTGGGCACCGTTTGTCACCGTTATAGTGCAATTGATGTATTGTTTAGTGTTGTGTTGTGTAGTGGCTTTGCTGGCATATTATACTTTTTTTTGCCCCACCAAGACTTACATGCTAAAATCGTCACTGTGGACCGGTAAAGCAAATCCCCTGAAAGCTTTCTCCATATAATTTGTTCTCTTATCCGTAATAGATCAGGGGAAACTGACAAAAATAGTGAGGAAACTTTTAGACTATTGAAACCATAACACATTTTTATAAATTTATATAATGGATAATAGGATAATGATTTATGAATATTTATAATATTTCGTACGATTAGTTGTCTTCTATTATGCATGCAGAGATCTGACAGAAAAGTGAAATATAAAACGTGATAACCGCATATATATCAGTCAAGATTGAACCAAAATAATTATCTACCCACGGCAGGTAGTTTAGTGGTTAAGAGTGTTCGGACAATAACCGAAATATCGCTGGTTTGAATTCCCAAGCCGACTAGGTGAAAAATCTGTAGATGTGCCCTTGAGCAAGGCACTTAACTATAAATGCTCCTGTAAGTCTGCGAAATGACTGAAATGTAATGTATATATAAATCATTGACTGGAACCCTCTCTGCTGCAACTGTTGCTCCAGCAGACACAACAGAGACACACTCCCTAATGTAATCTGCGACATTGCCTGTCTGAATTAATGTACAATGAATACATAACTAAAGTATATCATTTTGTAGATCAAATATTATGTATTGTTAAACTACTACTGTCAAAATGTCTGAAAGACATTCGATCTGCATTTCGATTCAATAAACAAAGAAGATTCGTCCCACATTTCCTTTCAGGCAGAATGTTTGGTGCCTAATCCAAGGGGTCCTTTCCCGCTCAAGGAAATCATTTTTACTTATCAACACAAGTCTGATGTTTATGTTGACAGAAATTGAAGGTAATAATGTGGTTTTAGACTATATTCTATAATGAACGATATGTAATTATTACTGATGTATATATTGCCGCTTATTTTTGGTTAATGCAGACGATTGACATCGACGATTTTAGCGCTCGCGGGCTACCAAGCCATTTGTTTACCTCGACTAAGCAGAAGCGGCCTAACAACAGTTAGCAAGTTAACGCGTTAGCAACGTAACGTTGGCTTAATGTGTGCTGTTTTGTCGACACTGGTGGTTAAAAGCTTGTACACTTTGTTACATTGTTCTAAAATGATTGCACGTAGTCGTCGTAATTTAGCAATTGTACGGCGAACGGTTCTTACCTAACGTGTGTTCATTAAGTTAGCATGTTATGTTAGGCTAGCTATACGTGCGTCGTACGTAAGACAATGTCAACATAGCTAACGTTACCTTAATAACACTATCAAATAACTGCAATTTAAGATGAAAATAGGTTCATAACGCACTTTAATATAGATTTAATTGGCGTGTAGTCAACTTGTTGGGTGGGGTTGTGCATTTTCTAACGTTACCTAGTTAGTAAGATATGGTAGTTCGCGGAGATTAGAAAAATAACTAGCTAACTATTGAAATGTTCAATCACTGACATTTTAATCTTGTGACGCTATCACCAATGGCTGGCTAAAACTTTTAGCAACTCGGTCAGTCACAACACAGCTAGTACTGTCATATCGAAATGTTGTGATACATGTGTAGCTAGCAATGTGAATTAGCCAATGTTATGACAAGCGAAAATTAACGTTCATTCAAAGTTTGTTATTAACTAGGCTTGCCTAGCTCTGATATGTGTAACACTACTAATGAGAATGACTCAACTTTGTTTTTTGTTTTTCTAGAATGCCTGCTGAGGGCAAGAGATCATTAAACATGGAGGAGAAAGAGGTGAGCTCCTTTAGTAACAAGGAGAAAGACAGGGATGGTGATAGACGGCCCGCCTCCTCCCGGGATAAAGTGAAGGATGAGGCAAAGATGAGTGGCAAGAAAGATATTGGTAAGGCCACAGAGGAAAAGAGGAGGAGACTTGAGGAGGACAAAAGAAAGAAGGAAGAAAAGGAGCGGAAACGGAAAGAGGAGGCGAAACAGAAGGCAGAGGAGGAGCAGAGGAAGAAGGAGGAAGAGGAGAAAAAGCAGCAGGAGGAGCAGGAGAGGAAAGTTCAGGAGGAAGAGGCCAAGAGACAGCGCGAAGAGGAGGCAGCTGAACTCAAGTAAGAGCTCAGGGGAGGAACCATCATAATAATGTATCATGTTCTACTGTAGGTGCTCTCAACATCAGAAACTTTGTGTTTGGTTAGTATTTTTGAATTCAGATAATTGCTGACTTGATTCTCCATCTTTCTTCCCACTCCAGGGAGAAGGAGGAGGGCCACCAGCTCCATCAGGAGGCCTGGGAGCGCCACCAGTGCCGGAAGGAGCTGCGCGTCCGCAACCAGAACGCCCACGAGGGCCGTCCCGAGGAGACCTTCTTTAGCCGCCTTGACTCCAGCTTGAAGAAGAACACGGCCTTCGTCAAGAAGCTGCGCACACTCACCGAGCAGCAGCGCGAAGCCCTCTCCAATGACTTCGGCTCGCTCAACCTCAGCAAGTACATCGGCGAGGCAGTGGGCTCGGTGGTGGAGGCCAAGCTGAAGATCTCTGACGTGGGCTGCGCCGTGCACCTGTGCTCCCTCTTCCACCAGCGCTACGCCGAATTCGCCCCACTGCTCCTCCAGGCCTGGAAGAGGCACTTTGAGGCGCGCAAGGAGGAGAAGGCGCCCAACGTGAGCAAGCTGCGCACCGACCTGCGCTTCATCGCAGAGCTCACCATTGTGGGCCTGTTCACGGACAAGGAGGGCCTGTCGCTCATCTACGAGCAGCTGAAGAGCATAATCGGGACGGACCGCGAGACACACACCCATGTATCGGTGGTCATCAGCTTCTGTAAACACTGCGGGGATGACATCGCAGGCCTGGTGCCTCGCAAGGTGAAGGCTGCACGGGAGAAGTTTGGCCTGGCCTTCCCTCCCAGCGAGATCATCAACACGGAGAAGCAGCATCCCTTCCAGAACCTTCTGAGGGAGTACTTCACCTCGCTCACCAAGCACCTGAAAAAGGACCACCGCGAGCTACAGAACATCGAGAGGCAGAACAGGTGATGGGGCCTAGGCTACACAGAGAAACTTTTCAACATGACCTTGCTCACATCTTCTCTCGTATTATTGGTTTCAGTGTATACTCCTGCCACAGTACATGACGTACAGCCATTTTGAGTAACATGCTAAATGTGTTTGAGTGTACATACTGACACCTCCATGTTTTTTCACCCAACAGGCGTATCCTCCACTCCAAAGGGGAGCTGAGTGAGGACAGACACAAGCAGTATGAGGAGTTTGCCACGTCCTACCAGAAGCTGCTGGCTAACACCCAGTCTCTGGCTGACTTTCTGGATGAGAACATGCCAGATCTTCCACTGGACAAGACTGTGCAGGAAGGTAAAGAGTAACAACCCTTGTATACTGTTTATTACTATGTTATAGGAACAATGTAAAGACTGAGCTTTTTGTTGTACTTTTGGGTGATTTTGTTATAAAGCCACATTGTTATCATGTTTTATTGCTGTTGGTTATATGTAGCCTACAGTTTTTGGCGTCTGTGTGTATCTAACCGTCTCCTCTCCTCTCTGTGTGATAGAGCACGGCCCTGGCATTGACATCTTCACCCCTGGGAAGCCCGGAGAGTATGACCTGGAGGGGGGCATCTGGGAGGACGAGGACGCCAGGAACTTCTACGAGAACATGGTGGACCTGAAGGCCTTCGTCCCTGCCATCCTGTTCAAAGACAACGAGAAGGGCAAGGACAAAGAGGAGGCTGCTGCTAAAGGTACAACCGCATACACACATACACACATACACACATACACAGACTCACACTGTCTGACTGAGCCTGCTCTTGTTGCTGTATCCTTTCCTCAGAGGCTAAAGATGCTGCGGCCACCACAGAGGAGTTGGAGCTGGAGCTCGAGGCTCTAGACATTGCCGATGACCCTCTGGAGCTGGATGGGCCTGACGAGGCAGAGAACGAGGCAGAGCTCGCCAAAAAACTGTTGGACGAGCAAGGTAAAGATGAAGGTATTCTCTAGCCACCCACCAGCCTGCCTGCCAGCCACCAAGCAGCACACACCACCCAGCGCTTTGACAAAGACAACAAGAGGGCGGAAATAATCGAATATCTATAACCTCTAGATAAAGGAAGGATGTTGGTTATTGACATGGACAGTATCTTGGTGTTTGTGTGTCTTTTCCAGGGATCAAGTTAGGGTATGAAAGAGGTCAGGGAAACAGAGCTAGGGCCCACTCATGGGTGCTCAGGGCCAATCAACTAAACAGAGGTGTGTTGCTGAGCATGTGGAAACGAGACAGTCATTCACAAGGTTTCTAATATTCAACATGTATCAAACCCATTCTTAGGCTTATACCTATGCTATGGCTTTGCTATTTCTGTTTCTGTAGGTGAGTGACTGTAGCTAAGGAGATATTTGGTGCATGGCTGTATTGTATACATGTTTGACTGTGTCCTCCCTGTTTCTGTGTGAAGAACAAGAGGATGAGGAGGCAAGCACCGGGTCCCACCTGAAGCTCATCGTGGACGCCTTCATCCAGCAGCTTCCCAACTGTGTCAACAGAGACCTCATAGACAAGGCAAGGAGAGAACACGCACACCTTCAGCATACCAGAAGGATGTATTCCCAGCTTGTGACAATTTGAGTTCAGCCACAAAGGCAATGATTCACAGTGAATGTAGTACGAAATACACAGTTGTGCAGTGAATTAGTCTGACTGTATGTGTTTGTTCACAGGCTGCCATGGATTTCTGCATGAACATGAACACCAAGTCAAACAGGAGGAAGCTGGTCCGTGCTCTCTTCACCGTTCCCAGACAAAGGTACCACACACACACTTTAAAGCAGATAGTTCATTTGGAAGGATTTGATCAGGAAGCTGGTCCGGGCTCTCTTCACCGTTCCCAGACAAAGCGCACGCACGCGTGCACACACACGCACGCAGATAGTTAATTTGGAAGGATTTAATCATGTATTGATTTGTGTGGGAATAAGTGTTTTATGTCCCCTTTCCCCACTAGGTGGTGCTGTTGTTCCTCATTTAATTTGAAATGGCATAACGGAAGTAAATTGTACTTATGGCATTGTTAAGCTCATGGTTGTGTTGTGTTCCAGGTTGGATCTGCTGCCCTTTTACTCCCGTCTGGTGGCCACCCTTCACCCCTGCATGTCAGATGTGGCGGATGACCTGTGCTCCATACTCAAAGGAGACTTCAGGTTCCATGTAGGTCCCAAGACTTTACTACAACTATTAACACCTTCACACCTTGTTGTGTCTTTCATACAGACCCACTGCCTCATTAAAATAGGACCTATACTGAATGAAACAAACGTTTTTGAATGCGATTTCAATACAGAATGCTTGCTGTGTTTGTAGATCCGGAAGAAGGACCAGATCAACATCGAAACGAAAAATAAAACTGTAAGGTTTATTGGGGAGCTGGCCAAGTTCAAGCTGTTCTCAAAAACGGACACTCTGCATTGTCTGAAGGTAGGGGGTGCTTCTCTCTCACCAGGAAATGATACTATCATCAGATAGGTTTCCATCCAATTGGTGACAGATTTTCATGCGACTATTCAAAAATCTGCATAAAAACAATATTCACGTGTTTCCATCAAACTGACTTGTTGCGGATAAAATGCTGTGCGTGATTTAAAAAAGTGAAATGTGTTTCCATCTCATTTTTAACTCTACCAATGGTTTTGTCACCAAAACTGTTGTGATAAATCGCTAACTTGCCCAATGTGGTTTTGGCACATGTTCTCTAGACAACAGTTTGCTGATAAAGTGGACAGGGTAGGTTATAACTTATATGGATAAGAGCAATATAATTTGTATTTGATAATTGGCAGCCATGCATCGATCATCATGTCACCAGCATTCAAATAATACCCTCGAAGCTCATCACCATCCATCACTTAACCACCATGAAGTTCATCAGAACTTATTTCATCTGCCTATAAACTCTTAATACTTTTCCATGTCAAATCAAATCAAATGTTATTTGCCACATGTGCCGAATACAACAGGCACCTTACAGAGAAATGCTTAAAATAAGTGTTAAGTAAAAAATAAAAATAATGAAAGAGCAGCAGTAAAATAAAACGTAGGGAGGCTATATACAGGGGGTTCCGGTACAGAGTCAATGTGCGGGAGCACCGGTTAGTCGAGGTAATTGAGGTAATATGTACATGTGGGTAGAGTTAAAGTGACTATGCATAGATAATAAACAGAGAGTAGCAGCAGCGTAAAAGAGGGGGGGGGGGACAATGCAAATAGTCCAGGTAGCCATGATTAGATGTTCAGGAGTCTTATGACTTGGGGGTAGAAGCTGTTAAGAAGCCTTTTGGACCTAGACTTGGTGCTCCGGTACCGCTTGCCGTGTGGTAGCAGAGAGAACAGTCTATGACTAGGGTGGCTGGAGTCTTTGTCAATTTTTAGGGCCTTCCTCTGACACCGCCTGGTATAGAGGTCCTGGATGGCAGGAAGCTTGGCCCCAGTGATGTACTGGGCTGTACGCACTACCCTCTGTAGTACCTTGCGGTCGGAGGCCGAGCAGTTGCCATACCAGGCAGTGATGCAACCAGTCAGGATGCTCTTGATGGTGCAGCTGTAGAACGTTTTGAGGATCTGAGGACCCTTGCCAAATCTTTTCAGTCTCCTGAGGGGGAATAGGCTTTGTCGTGCCCTCTTCACGACTGTCTTGGTGTGTTTGGACCATGATAGTTTGTTGGTGATGTGGACACCAAGGATCTTGAAGCTCTCAACCTGTTCCACTACAGCCCCGTCGATGAGAATGGGTGCGTGCTCAGTCCTCTTTTTTTCCTGTAGTCCACAATCATCTCCTTTGTCTTGATCACGTTGAGGGAGAGTTTGTTATCCTGGCACCACACTGCCAAGTCTCTGACCTCCTCCCTATAGGCTGTCTCATCGTTGTCGGTGATCAGGCCTACCACAGTTGTGTTGTCGGCAAACTTAAGGATGGTGTTGGACTCCTGTGTGGACTCCTGAGTGGCGCAGTGGTCTAAGGCACTGCATCGCAGTACTAGCCGTGCCACTAGAGATCCTGGTTCGAATCCAGGCTCTGTCGTAGCCGGCCGCGACCGGGAGACCCATGGGGCGGCGCACAATTGGCCCAGCGTCGTCCACGGTAGGGGAGGGAATGGCCGACAGGGATGTAGCTCAGTTGGTAGAGCATGGCGTTTGCAACGCCAGGATTGTGGGTTCGATTCCCACGGGGGGCCAGTATGAAAAATAAAATAATGTATGCACTCACTAACTGTAAGTCGCTCTGGATAAGAGCGTCTGCTAAATGACTAAAATGTAAATGTGTTGGAGTTGTGCCTGGCCATGCAGTCATGGGTGAACAGGGAGTACAGGAGGGGACTGAGCACGCAACCCTTAGGGGCCCCCGTGTTGAGGATCAGCGTGGCAGATGTGTTTTTACCTACCCTTACCACCTGGGGGGCGGCCCGTCAGGAAGTCGAGGATCCAGTTGCAGAGGGAGGTGTTTAGTCCCAGGGTCCTTAGCTTAGTGATGAGCTTTGAGGGCACTATGGTGTTGAACGCTGAGCTGTAGTCAATGAATAGCATTCTCATGTAGGTGTTCCTCTTGTCCAGGTGGGAAAGGGCAGTGTGGAGTGCAATAGAGATTGCATCATCTGTGGATCTGTTGGGGCGGTATGCAAATTGGAGTGGGTCTAGAGTTTCTGGGATAATAATGTTGATGTAAGCCATGACCAGCCTTTCAAAGCACTTCATGGCTACAGACGTGAGTGCTACGGGTCGGTAGTCATTTAGGCAGGTTATCTTAGTGTTTTTGGGTACAGGGACTATGGTGGCCTGCTTGAAACATGCAGGTATTACAGACACAGTCAGGGACATGTTGAAAATGTCAGTGAAGACACTTGCCAGTTGGTCAGCACATGCTCGGAGTACGCATCCTGGTAATCCGTCTGGCCCTGCGGCCTTGTGAATGTTGACAAGCTTAAAAGTGTTACTCACATCGGCTACGGAGAGCGTGATCACATAGTCATCCGGAACAGCTGGTGCTCTCATGCATGCTTCAGTGTTGCTTGCCTCGAAGCGAGCATTGAAGTGATTTAGCTCGTCTGGTACGCTCGTGTCACTGGGCAACTCACGGCTGTGCTTCCCTTTGTAGTCTGTAATAGTTTGCATGCCCTGCCACATCCGACGAGCGTCAGAGCCAGTGTAGTGCGATTCATAGTGGTAGTACAACTTAGCATATCAAGTATATCTCGTGACTCCAAGTTTACATCAACATGATGGTTTATTATATCAATATTTGCACATAATGGAGTTTCCACTGCAATTGTCACATAATTAATTTTACAGACACAAAAAGATCCCACCATGTCGAACGAACGCATTGTTTGTCGACATTTATGAAATTATACATTTTACATTTACATTTTAGTCATTTAGCAGACGCTCTTATCCAGAGCGACTTACAGGAGCAATTAGGGTTAAGTGCCTTGCTTAAGGGCACATCGACAGATTTTTCACCTAGTCGGCTCGGGGATTAGAACCAGCGACCTTTCAGTTACTGGCACAACGCTCTTACCCACTAAGCTACCTGCCGCCCCAATTATACCGACACTTCCTGTTTCCATCACACCTGTCGTGAGACTTTTTTTAATGACATGACTTTACTCGCATAAAAACTGTGGGTGGAAACGTGGTTACTGTTACAAGTATTGTATTACACTGTCATCATCATGTTACTATGTGTGCTGCTCTACAGATGCTGCTGTCAGACTTCTCCCATCACCACATAGAGATGGCCTGCACCCTTCTGGAGACCAGTGGACGCTTCCTCTTCAGATCCCCCGACTCCCACCTGCGGACCAGCGTCCTCCTGGTACACACACACTCATGCACACGGCAATGCACGCACGTATGACTGGAGTGGAATCATTAGAATGGTATCAAATACATCAAACACATGGTTTCCAGGTGTATGATGCCATTCCATTTGCTCCGTTCCGGCCATTATTATGAGCCGTTCTCCACTCAACAGCCTCCACTGGTGTACACACACACACACACACACACACACACACACACCTATCAAATACTGTACTGGAATTCCCCAAAGGTTTTGGAGTGCATCCAAAGTCCTGGAGAGTGACCTGTCTTGGCCTTCCTAACTGGTGCTGAAATCCAGGTTTAAATCTGGTTTATAAAGCGCTATTAATCCAGCTTTATTGTCTCTAAATTGCTTTTGGACGAGGTTATTCATGTCGCATGCACAGCTGCCATATCATCTAGGTTACATTTAGCAAGATAATAAGATGACACACCTTTTTGAGGGCTTTTAGGGCGGCAGGTAGCTTAGTGGGTAAGAGCGTTGTGCCAGTAACCGAAAGGTAGCTGGTTCTAATCCCCGAGCCGACTAGGTGAAAAATCTGTCGATGTGCCCTTAAGCAAGGCACTTAACCCTAATTGCTCATGTAAGTCGCTCTGGATAAGAGCGTCTGCTAAATGACTAAAATGTAATGTAAAATGTTTTAGCTATGTTCTGGTCTATATTGAATGACTCACTTGTTTTTGCATATATGCGTATCTCAGGAGCAAATGATGCGTAAGAAACAGGCGCAGCACCTGGATGCTCGCTACGTGACCATGGTAGAGAATGCCTACTACTACTGCAACCCCCCGCCCATGGAGAAGACCGTCAGGAAGAAGAGGCCCCCGCTGCAGGAGTACATCCGCAAACTGCTCTACAAGGACCTCTCCAAGGTCACCACGGAGAAGGTATGAAGAGTTTATTTTACATTTACATTTGAGTCATTTAGCAGATGCTCTTATCCAAATCAACTTACAGTTAGAGCATTACTCTTAAGATGCAGTGAGCTCCAAAAGTATTGGGACAGTGACACGTTTGTTGTTTTGGCTCTGTACTCCAGTACTTTGCATTTGAAATGATACAATAACTATGAGGTTAAAGTGCAGACTGTCAGCTTTAAGTTGAGGGTATTTTGATCCATATCGGGTGAACCGTTTAGAAATTACAGCAATTTTTTTACATACATTTTTGTACATAGTCCCCGCATTTTAGGGGACCAAAATATTGGGTCAAATTCACTTATGTAAAAATGTCCCATATTCCTAGCACGCAATGACTGTACAAACTTTTTGGATGCATCTGCTGTGTTTCAGATTATTTTGTGCCCAATAGAAATGAATGGTACATAATATATTGTGTCATTTTGGAGTCACTTTTATTGTAAATAAGAATAGAATGTGTTTCTAAACACATGCTACCTTGATTATGGATAATCCTGAATGAATCGTAATGAGTGAGAAAGTTACAGACGCACAAATATCATACCCCCAAGACATGCTAACCTCTCACCATTACAATAACAGTTTTTGGGGGATATGATATTTAGGCCTCTATAACTTTCTGTGGAATGCTTTCGACACCATGTAGAGTCCATGCCTCCACAAATTGAGGCTGTTTTGAGGGCAAAGGGGGGTGCAACTCTATTAGGAAGGTGTTCCTAATATTTTGTACGCTCATGCTACACACACACACACACACACACATCACAACTGCAGCTACCAGACTCTTATTATACTGCTCTGTTTATACACTTGCCCCCATCCCCCCCATCCCCCCCTTCCCCAATACACATGTCAATATTGGACTATAAATTGTGCCTTCCTGTATTATACTTATGCTAAAATACATTATTCTATTCTACAGCCATTTACTTAATTTTTTGTATTCTTATATTTTATTATTTCCTATTCTTGTTGCATTTTTTTAGAAGGAACCTGTAAGTAAGCATTTAGTTGGACGATGTATACCATGCGTATCCCGTACATACGACTAATAAAACTTGAAACTAGTAATGTGGAAAAAAGTCACGTGCAAGTGTTAGTTCACTAAAGGCTTTCATTTTTTTTTTATGATGGTGCCTCATTTATACAGTCACTGGCTAATGCATATTCATCATAACACTATAGAGAGATTTGAGGGGGAAAAAGAGGTGTGATTTCCCCCCCTTTCCGATTAGTCTGGAATTTCTTTAATATATATATTTTTAAAAAAAACACAACAGAAGTATCACAAACACCTGCAGATTATCAACTTCCCTCTCCCTTCTCGTCCTCCGCTTCCTTGTCTCCCTCTTCCAACTCTCGCTCCTCTCCATCCTCTTCCCTCCTCCCTCACCTACCCTAGGTGTTGAGGCAGATGCGTAAACTCCCCTGGCAGGACCCAGAGTCTAAAGGCTACCTGATCTGTTGCATGGTCAACATCTGGAACGTCAAGTACAACAGCATCCACTGTGTGGCCAACCTGCTGGCTGGCCTTGTGGCCTACCAGGAGGACGTGGGCATCCACGTTGTGGACGGGGTCCTGGAGGACATCCGCCTGGGAATGGAGGTGAGCACCATGGGAGGGGGTGGGGAGGTGAAGGCAAGCTTAGGGTGGTGAGCTGTTTCTGGGATTGGAGGTGAGGACCGGGGAGGGGGAGCCCAGGCCCAGATTGGAGTCAGGAGTCAGGCCCAGATTCAAGAGTTCATTCTTGGATGTAAGGGCCATGTGAAGTGCCCTAGAAGGAGAGATTGATTGTACATTTTTATTGATT
Organism: Coregonus clupeaformis; assembly: GCF_020615455.1. Taxonomy (NCBI): domain Eukaryota; kingdom Metazoa; phylum Chordata; class Actinopteri; order Salmoniformes; family Salmonidae; genus Coregonus; species Coregonus clupeaformis. The sequence goes on from NW_025533468.1 coordinate 1,259,120, forward strand.
TGAATGATTGATTGTTGAGGCTACGTATTGTGTACTGTGTGAACAGGCTGTCAAACATGCATGTTTCTGGTTCAGGCATGTGGTTTGCGTGACACGCAGTAACAATTTGAGTGACAAACTGAGGTTCATGTGGGTGAAGTCTTCACTGGGGCTTCATATTTATGGTGTTTCTGAGCACTGATGCACTCAACTTCAACACCTCTCTGCCATTCCATCTCACCTGCTTTCTTTCTCCCTCTCCTCTCTCTGTCTATCCATCTCACCCCCTTTTCTCCTCTATCTCCCTTTCTCTCTTCCCCCCCATTGTCGTCTCCTTCTCCCCCTCTCCTTTGCAGGTGAACCAGCCCAAGTTCAACCAGCGTCGGATCAGCAGTGCCAAGTTCCTGGGGGAGCTCTACAACTACCGCATGGTGGAGTCGGCTGTCATCTTCCGCACCCTCTTCTCCTTCATCTCGTTCGGGGTGAACCCGGACGGCAGCCCCAGCCCCCTGGACCCCCCCGAGCACCTGTTCCGCATCCGCTTGGTCTGCACCCTGCTGGACACCTGCGGCCAGTACTTTGACCGCGGCTCCAGCAAGAGGAAGCTGGACTGCTTCCTCATCTACTTCCAGGTCAGTCAGTATGACCGTTTGACTTCTCCTTGTTTCACTCCTCTCCGCCTCTGTCTCGCTATCCTCTCTCTCTCTCTCCTTTATGAAGGGTGTTGATACTGTTGTGACATAATGTCAATTACATTCATTCATTACAAGACTGTCCCTAAATTCGGATGTGTTTTTGTGGGTCCTCTCCAGAGGTATATCTGGTGGAAGAAGAGTGTGGAGGTGTGGAGTGCGGAGCACCAGTTCCCCATCGACATTGACTACATGATCAGTGACACCCTGGAGCTGCTCCGGCCCAAGATGAGGCTCTGCATCTCCCTGGAAGACTCCACACGACAGGTCACCGAGCTGGAGAGGGAGTTCCTCGTTAAACTGGGTAAGAGACCGAGAGAGAGATTGACACCCACACAGGAACGCATGCAAAGGGGCACACACACATGCACGCACGCACACACACTCACACTACAACAAGGTTGTTAAAGATCCTTGTCATACTTCGGTCCCCCACATGTTTCTACAGTGTGTGTGTGTGTGTGTGTGTGTGTGTGTGTGTGTGTGTGTGTGTGTGCCTGCCTGCCTGCAGGCCTCGGAAGTGTGCTTGTGTTTCTGTAGCAGCTAGTTCCTCAGGTTGGCCCACTCCTGCTCTCTGTCCTCCCTGCTGAGCAACATTCCCCTGTGTGTAGGAGGCTGCTTCTGCTCCCACAACTGTCTGTCTTGTCTGTCAAGACAGGTCAAATTCCACATACCTGGCCCTCTCACACACATACCACAAACACACAGCAGTCAGACCTGCCTGCGCTGTAGCCTGCCACTTAAAACACACATGCTTAAGTCTGCACAAACAAAAACATATTTACTCAAGTAAGTGTTCACTTCAAGGTTAAAGGGGAATATGAATCAATACCCGAGTGACATCCCAATGACAAGATATGTCAATATTTCGTCAAATATAACGTTGCCCTATTGCACCTGCTGTTCCATGTGGCACAATACTGAAAGTGTTTATTTAGCTGAAATGCTCATTTGTAGTACACTCTACACAGTTGATCAGTATCTGATTGAGAGCAAAGCAAAGAAAACACAGACAAGGAGTATTGTTCGAGGTTTCAAGGTGTTGACATGGAATGTGAGAGAACGCTTTCGAAAACCCTGTGCGTGTGTGTGTGTGTCTGTCTGTACTGTGTGTGTTCTGAGTCATTGATGAGGGTGAACAGTGGCCTCATTGTTGCAGCTTTCATCCTTTAACCAAGATAAGGCAATGAAGGCATTCCTCTGCCTTTGTTGAACCCTGCTTACCTAAGTTTTACTGCTCAGTAGCGTCTCTTAACTATACACCTATCTGCTCCTCTACTGCTCTCAGCTCATTAGGCTTCCGAAGTTACATTCATGGTCTCTCCTAGCTCTGTGTTGACGCACCTGTTTAGTTTCACAATGAATGTCACTATGACTTGTATTTCTTGCAATGACTTGCCTTTCCTGCAGTTCCAGCCCAACAAAGTGTTGTGTTTCTAAATGGGCTGGTTGTTTGCGTTAATCTGTCCTCACACCTGGACATACTTCAAGTAGTTTGGGATATAATCTGTGGTAAATGTCTATGCTTTGTGTATAATCTGATTATTATGTAAAGAGCCAGGGAAAAGCCTGTTCAGAATAAGGAACGATGGCTCACGAGAGGAGCTTTTTTACTAAGGACTTGCAATCAATGACTATTATGCAAATGTTTGAGCATTTAGCGGTCTCTAGCTTCAAGACTTAAGTCTTGCAACCTGACGTTGTGCCGTTCGAATAAAGGTGTGCGCGCGCATGTCTTTGTGTCCTCCAGGTCTGGCCATGGATGGACAGAAGGACGGCCGGCCCTCCAGTGCCATGGGGAGTGAAGGGGAGGCTCTAGACGAGGATGACGATGACGAGGATGAAGAGGGAGGGGCGGACACAGAGGAACAGTCTGGCAATGAGAGCGAGATGAACGAGCCAGAGGAAGAAGTGATTATGTTAATCGTTTATTCATCCATTCATTCATTGCACGTCTATAGGTGGATACTAGATCTCTCACTCATTCACTCATCTATCCATCCATTTATTCATTCATTCATTTGGCCCTCACCCCTAGTTTTGTAGGGGCAAGCTGAGGACAGAAGCCAAGTCCTAAGCAGGATATGTATAAGGAAGCGGGTCATCTTGTTGTGATGCCAAATTGATGTGTTGACTCCACGATCAGAGAAGCATGACGGGGTCAACCTTGTGTCACTTCTGTAACTCTTTGTTCCTCCTTCATAAATCAACTCCATCACGCCAGACCTACCACATAGCTCTCCAGGTTTAGCGGTTTTGTTTTTCTACCTTACAGAAGCTAGCACACAATCACACCCCCTATCTAAGAACCTGCTGTGTGTTCCAGGAAGGGTCTGAGAATGAGGAAGAGGAGCGGGAGGAAGAGGAGGAGGAGAACACTGACTATCTGACCGACTCCAACAAGGAGAACGAGACGGACGAGGAGAACAATGTAAGAAGATGTCATTGTGTGAGGGGGGGGAGAGAGAGAGATTCTTGCGTTACTGACGGTCTTGTCCTGTAGGAGGTGACCATCCGTGGTGGCGGTCTGAAGCATGTGGCATGTGCTGAGGATGAGGACTTCATCCAGGCTCTGGACAAGATGATGCTGGAGAACCTGCAGGTACAGTATCTCTCCTATTCTCTCTCATCTGTGTGCCATAGTCAGTATGTCCGTAGTACTGTGCTACTCCTGTTAAATAAATGGGTTTTAACGGGAGCGGTGTCTGTGTGTGTACGTGCGCTGTGTGTGTAGCAGCGGAGCGGGGAGGCGGTGAAGGTGCACCAGTTGGACGTGGCCATCCCCCTGCAGCTGAAGAGCCAGCTGAAGAAAGGCCCTGGAGGACCCGTCTGCTCTGGAGAGGGAGACGCAGACATCTCAGACACCATGCAGTTTGTCATGCTCACACGCAAGGGCAACAAGCAGCAGGTACACACACACACACAGAGTACGGACACGCGCACACACATACAAACTTGTTGAGGTCTCCTTCGCTGTTAGTTCAGTCAGATCCCTCCACAGAATCAGCACTGTCAGACAGACCCAGCGATACTATTGACTTTGAGCTGTGTGTGTGTGTGTGTGTGTGTGTGTGTGTGTGTGTATTTAGGCCCAGTCCGCGGGTGGAATGTAAGGTTTTGGGGTACTTGTACTGTATTAGGGTCAAGGTGTGTCCACTGTCTCTGCCCAGAAAATCAAGACGTTAAAGTAAAGCTCACTAAACTCAGTCAACTACATCTCCCAGCAACTGCTTTTAAAGGACATTTACCGGATTACAAACTCTATGTAAACATTACATTTTTACAAAAAAACAGTACTGGTTATAGACGGTAAAATGAAGCTATATGACTTAATGCATTATAGATGACGTGTCTCTCCATACGCCCACATGGTAAACACACCCTCCTGTGGTGAGGATAAAATGGTTCAGTGTGTGTTAGTAAGCGTCACAGCTTCTCTATGTGACGTACCTGGACCCCTCCCTGTCAAAACACATTCACTGCATTCCTCTGTCAGCTCCACACCATGGGAGTGGCCCTCCCTCACTTTCTCTGCTGCCTGGGCCTCCACCCGGGAAACACATTTTGAGTTTTAGCACAGCCAGAGAGAAAACAGGGAAGGGATCACAGGGAATGTTGTAAAAAGGTTGTATAGTAAGCCAGGAGAGCGTTTTTCTGCAGTGTGAATACTGAGCACTGGTCCCATTGTCTGCCTACAGCATGAGATGTAATTCTTGCTCCTTCTCAATGCTTAATGTGCCTGTTTCAGATCTCCTAACTCAAGTTCTTGAAGTTCTGTTTTGTCTGTTTTGTTTGTAGTTTAAGATCCTGAACGTGCCTCTGTCTTCCCACCTGGCTGCCAACCACTTCAACCAGCAGCAGGCAGAGCAGGAGGAGAGGATGAGGATGAAGAAGCTCACTCTGGACATCAACGAGAGACAGGAGCAAGAGGACTACCAAGGTATTATATAGGGTGTCCTCCCACTATGCCCAGAGTGGGTGAAAACACGCTTTGGTGATGACATTTCACCAAGACAAGTATGATTATTCATGTTCTGAATCATTCGGTGGGGTCTTTCTCTAACATATCATTAACATTATATCCAAAATGTCAGATTTCGTAAACTAATACAGACGATAAGAAAGAAACAGTCACCACTAGCCGGCCTCCGCCCAGTACCCATACACAAAAAAAAATTATGCACACATGACTGTAAGTCGCTTTGGATAAAAGCGTCTGCTAAATGGCATATTATTTATTTATTTTACCCTGCCCTGAACCTTAGTCACTGTTACTAGCCGGCTACCACCCGGTACTCTACCCTGCACCTTAGAGACTGCTGCCCTATGTACATAGTCATTGAACACTGATCACTTTTTTAATAATGTTTACAAACTGTTTTACCAACTTTATATGTATATACTGTATTCTAGTCATGGCTCATCCTATATAACTACGGCTGTACACATCTTTTCTATTCCATACTGTCTATACACACCATTTCTATATATTTATTTATTTATTTATTTATTTATTATTATATATGCTCATTCTGATATTTCTTAATATTTTACTTTATTCATTATGTGTGTATTGGTAGGTATTACTGCCCTGTTGGAGCTAGAAACACAAGCATTTCCCTGCACCTGCAATAACATCTGCAAATCTGTGTACGCGACCAATAAACGTTGATTTGATTTGAATAAGCACCGAGCTCTGTTGACGTAGCGGTGCAGGTTTCTCGTAACAACTTTAAAGTTGTTTCTGCAGGTCGCAAAAAAGCTAAATTAGCATGACACGAGCTGAATTAAATGTAAAAGGCTTTGAAAATAAAAAGCTTGGTATACGCTCAGTGCGCCACTGACATTTCACAGAGATACGCTTGTTTTTGTGTGAAATCTTCTAAATGAAATACTACATGTCACGTCTCAAAACTGATATCCATCTTACCTCTATTGTTTTATGTCCTACTGATTCAAAGAAAGATGACGAGTTCAATGGGAAAGTGAGCCTGTCAGGTAGCAGTAGCCTTAATTCTTGCACAGAATCCTCCTAGCTGACCCCATGCAATTGTCCTGACTTTTGCCCACTTTTCTTCTCGCGCCTCCATTGATTTAGTTCTGGCCATCCTACAAGAGTAAAAACTCCTATAGCTTTTGTAACGGATTATGATAGAGATGTGAGGTTTGGACAATTGGTTTTCTTAGAGGAGTATCTACACAAAGTTATTTTACCTGTTGGTCGAAAGATGCGTTTTTGATTGGACACCCTAATATTATACAGTACTGATAAGAAGAGGGGCAGATGGAGAGTGAGGCATGCATTAGGGAAAGAGATGGGGAGAGAAAGCAGTAGGAGTAAAATTCAACATGCCAAAACTTTGTTGGTTTGTATAGAGATACGTTAATGTCACGATCGTTAGACGGAGTAGACCAATGCGCAGCGTTAGTTGCAAACATACTTAAACTTTATTATCTTTAGTGATAATAAGAACAACAAAACAACAAACGAAACGTGCAGTCCTACGGTTAACCAACACGGAAACAAACCAAACGGAAACAAGATCCCACAACTATTGTGGGAAAACAGCCTCTATAAATATGGCTCCCAATCAGAGACAACCAGCAACAGCTGACACTCGTTGCCTCTGATTGGGAACCACTCTGGCCAACACAGAAATACAAAACATAGAATATACACACCCTGGCTCAACATATAGAGTCCCCAGAGCCAGGGTGTGACAGTACTTCCCTAAAAGGCGCGGACTGCGACCGCGCCTAAACATAAACAAACCAGGGGAGGGCTGGGTGGGCATTCCTCCTCGGAGGCGGTTCCGGCTCCGGGCTCGCCCACCACCCTCCAATAATCCCCCCGTAGCGCCCCTGATCCGGTCTGGCCCCGCTGGCTGGAGCTGGACTAGACATCGTAGGAGCGGATTGCTTAAGCTCCGGTGTGGAGCAGCTGACCGGTACCTGACCAGGCACCGGTGACCCAGGCACGGGTTGTGCCGGACTGACGACGCGCACCCCTGGCTTGGTGCGTGGAGCAGGAACGGGCCGGACCGGCCTGACGATGCGCACCCCTGGCTTGGTGCGTGGAGCAGCAACGGGCCGGACCGGGCTGACGATGCGCACACCTGGCTTGGTGCGTGGAGCAGGAACGGGCCGGACCGGGCTGACGATGCGCACCCCTGGCTTGGTGCGTGGAGCAGGAACGGGCCGGACCGGGCTGACGATGCGCACCCCTGGCTTGGTGCGTGGAGCAGGAACGGGCCGGACCGGGCTGACGACTCGCACCCCTGCCTTGGTGCGTGGAGCAGGAACGGGCCGGACCGGGCTGGCGACGCACACCGTAGGCTTGGTGTGAGTGGCAGGAACAGGCCGGGCTGGCGACGCACACCGTAGGCTTGGTGCGAGGAGCAGGAACAGGCCGGGCCGGGCTGGCGACGCACACCGTAGGCTTGGTGCGAGGAGCAGGAACAGGCCGGGCCGGGCTGGCGACGCACACCGTAGGCTTGGTGCGAGAAGCAGGAACGGGCCGGGCTGGCGACGCACACCGTAGGCTTGGTGCGAGGAGCAGGAACAGGCCGGGCCGGGCTGGCGACGCACACCGTAGGCTTGGTGCGAGGAGCAGGAACAGGCCGGGCCGGGCTGGCGACGCACACCGTAGGCTTGGTGCGAAGGGCAGGAACAGGCCGGGCCGGGCTGGCGACGCGCACCGTAGGCTTGGTGCGAGGAGCAGGAACAGGCCGGGCCGGGCTGGCGACGCGCACCGTAGGCTTGGTGCGAGGAGCAGGAACAGGCCGGGCCGGGCTAGCGACGCGCACCGTAGGCTTGGTGCGAAGGACAGGAACAGGCCGGTCCGGGCTGGCGACGCGAACCGTAGGCTTGGTGCGAGGAACAGGAACAGGCCGGACCGTACTGGGAACACACACCACTGGCCTTAAACGGGGATCAGGAACGGGCCGGACCGGACTGGCAATACACCTCAGTACCTCTCGCCGTGCCTCTACAACTTCCTTCCCTCCTCTCACCAATGGCTCCCATAACCTGGTGGCCTTCTCTCCTCGTCTCCCATTTCGCCCTGTGGCAGCCTCCTGCTGCCCAGTCGCCCATGCCGTGTGCCCCCCCCTAAAAATGTTCTGGGGTTGCCTCTCGTCCGTCCGACGACGACACTGTTGACGCCGTTGCTCCTCTCTCGCCAGGGCCTTAATCTTAGCCCATGGCCCTTTGCCCCCGAGCATGTCCTCCCAGGACCACGATTTGCCCACCTGGGCCATCACCAACCTCTCCAGCTCCTTTCCCGGCGCTTCCTCCCATGTCCAGGCCGCCTGCTCCTGGACACGCTGCTTGGTCCTGGTATGGTGGGATCTTCTGTCACGATCGTTAGACGGAGTAGACCAATGCGCAGCGTTAGTTGCAAACATACTTAAACTTTATTATCTTTAGTGATAATAAGAACAACAAAACAACAAACGAAACGTGCAGTCCTACGGTTAACACAACCAACACGGAAACAAACCAAACGGAAACAAGATCCCACAACTATTGTGGGAAAACAGCCTCTATAAATATGGCTCCCAATCAGAGACAACCAGCAACAGCTGACACTCGTTGCCTCTGATTGGGAACCACTCTGCCCAACACAGAAATACAAAACATAGAATATACACACCCTGGCTCAACATATAGAGTCCCCAGAGCCAGGGTGTGACAGTTAACTATATTGGTTTGTGTAGCATTGTGTTAACATTGTTGGTTTGTGTAGCATTGTGTTAACCTCCTTGGTTTTTATTATGTAGAAATGATGGCGTCTCTGGCCCAGCGGCCCGCTCCTGCCAACACCAACCGGGAGCGGCGCCCGCGCTACCAACACCCCAAAGGGGCACCCAACGCCGACCTCATCTTCAAGACCGGAGGAAGGTGAGACTCGCTCCTCAACCTACCTACCCACTACACAATCACACACACACCACCAGGGACTGGAATTAACAGCATACCACCTGCCAAATGCTGGTAGAAAGTCTGAGGGACTGGTGAACTTTCTTTAATTCACCAGCCACAGCGGCTGGGACAGTGGTGGAATTAAAAGTTAGTTTAATGCCCTAAACACCACCACACCTAAGTACAAGCACACACAACCTGTATTCACTGTGGGGGGAATAGGGTTGGCATTAGAATGGGATCCTGTCGAAGGACGTGGTGCTTGTCAACGTACTTACTGTCCCTCCTTGTTCTCTGCACCTGAACAGAAAGCAGGAAACAAAGCAGGAGAGAAATGAAAGGCACGAAAAGCGTGACAGACAAGAGAGGCAAGAGAGAAAGGACAGATATGAGGGCCAGGAGGCTAGGGCCAGCCAGCTCAGCCGGACACGATACTGACAGACTCAGGCCTGCTTATGTTGAGACGGGAAAGGGTTAATGTCTCCCAGCTGTTAAATGATGTTTTGTTGGCATATGAGTATTCTCATCCCCCTTTTTATTTTTTGCACTGTGAAAAAAAATATCAGTTCTGCTTTGCAAGCACTAAAGTGAGTTTTAATATTATTTTTCATTAAAAGCTGTAAAGATTGCTTTCTATTTTTGGAAATAAAGATTGCATTAACTTTCTATTTTCATCAGAACAAAAGTAGCTTGTGGTTCTTTGTCCTCCTCTCCTCATGTTTGTCTTGGAAAAGTGACTAAAGAATTCAGAAAGGAGATATTTAGATCCAAGTCGACATAACGCTTCATATTGATGCCTACCTTACATTTGACAGATGCTTACATGATACACACAATTATGTTTTTGACGAAGAACAAAACTTTATTTTGGATTGTCACTCACAATGCATTTTCTCACAAACAGACGCTAGACCAGTGCAACCTATGGATGGAAGGAGCTGCAGTAATGATGGTACTGAAGGAGTGAATGAGGATGGATATTGGGGCAGGAGGTTGAGGGAGGGATGGGTGGAGAAAAGGAGGTGGATCTTGGATGGATGTTTGGGGATTTGAACAGGGGATAAATACTACAGTGAGTGTTCTGGAAGACAGCTACTACAGTAAAGCCCTGCTCTGTCCCCTAGGAGACGCTGATTGGAGTCTGGCCGAGGGAGCGAGCGAATGAGAGACAGAGAGCGAGCGGACCATCGGTCTCGCCTGAGCAGGGTGTGAGTCCGCCAGCCGCCCACTGACGCAAGCGCAGACCCACACACCTAACCCCGCCGGAGGAAGAGAAGGAGAAGGGGCATCAACGAGGGGTGAGGAAGAGGGGAGCACCCCATTCACCCAGCTAAGGCGTTCCAGAGAACACCCCTTCCTTTCTGTGCGTTGCCCGGGACGACACCAGCACAGCAGCACATACACCCAAACAAGAGAATGAACCAAAAGATGAATGAATGAATGAACAACCGACCAGCTGACGGACACATGTACGGGCAGACACACAGACGCACGAACAGACAGCAGGACGAGGGACTACAGTCTTCTTCTCTTTGCTCCCGTGAAGGATGAGGATATGGTGGAGGAGGAGAAATACAAGAGGAGGAGAATGGACAGAATGTGTATGAAAGCAAAGAGGACGGGTGAGGGTGTGACATCTTTGGAGATGGACTGTGCTTCTCTTACTGGGAACAGATCTGTTGTTCAGTCTTTTTATCTCTTTATCTAGCTAAATCACACACTGTTCAAAGGCAGCTCTGATGGAGGAGGAGAGGGAGAACAGATGGGGTCACCACGACTAAATGACTCAAACAAGGGAACAAGGAGGACAGGATGATGTACAGTGGTTGCTTGTGTGTGCATATGAGGAAGGGTTACAGATGTGGGATCTTAATTTGAGCCAGGAACAGGAAATGTGAATTACTATTTGAATTATGATTAATGGACATTTTTGTAGGGGTTGATACATTTTTGTAAGGGAAAATCAAGTCTGACATTTCTAAATGCAAATTACAAACTTCAGAAGCCTTTTTAAACCTCATACACTACAAGTTTTAAAATGTCCTCCTGCAACAGGGTGATCAAATTAAGATCCTACATCTGTACCATAGAGATGGTTTGCTCCTCCTAACCCTGTTGGTAGTGGTACACCTTGTTGTCACAGTGACGACCCTGACCCGGAAGCGGGTTCGAGACCAGTGTTGACTGACCAGCGTTTTGTCATCAGAAATACAAATTAAATATAAATGATGAATATAATGCATATTCTTTATTTTTTCAGCATTTTTGCTTTCTAGATGTTTCCTTTATTTTCATGAAAAATATCTTTTTTGGGGTGATATACAGAGTTTATGTTCATTTGGAATTTGTGGGCCGTATTGTAGTTTTTGACAAATGGATAACATGCTTATCTGTGCTCTTGCCTCCTGAGTCCTACTCAGTGATGATAATTTCTGTTTGATTTATTCTGTCTGTTGAATCTATAGATAGATAATCTGTACTCTACTGCATGGGCCTTTATGCACCAGCTCTGTAAGCCAATTTCTGCCTGTGTTTCAGTAAAAGTGTCAGTTTGTGACTCACTTCTCTGGCTCGACTGCTTTACTGTGTCCATGATCTGTGTCCCACCTATATGGCTTGGAGCCATAGCTCCTCCATTGATGTACCTATGTGTGTATGGGAGGGAGTGCAAGACTGTATTAGTGCATCTGTGTGTAAGAGAAAGAGGGCACTCTTGAAGGGTTTGTCTGCTGGCTCTAATTACAGACCCTAAACATGCTTATTTCCTCACTTCCTGCCTGCGTACCTCCCCTCAACACACACACACACACACACACTCCTTACCAAACCACAGCTTTAATTGCTCTCGCTCACACTCCCGAAGAAGCCAATGCCCCAGATCTTCTTGGTCACACACACTCAGATACACACTTAGACCCATTCCCCACAGAGGGAAAGAAAGGCTCTCTGTTGGGGCTGGGTAAAGTGGTCTGACTCTGCAGTGTAGAGAGCATACCCATGTGAAACTGGGAGTGGCCGTCCACCTAGCAGAGAGAGTACACAGTGGGCTACAGCTCTCCAGGAAATATTCTGTACGTAAGAGAAAGTATCTCAATAGTCTTACATCTTCCTCTGCCGTCAGATCTGAAAAAGGGAAAAGGCAAAAACAATATTGAGGAAGACTTGGGAATTTGACTGTCCAGTTATTTAATCTTAGTAGAAGAAAGGATCTTTGGAATCATGACCTTCATGGATGGACAGTCAAAAAAGTAATAGAACGAGGGGTTAGAGTGTAGGCTGAGGTGAGTTGATGCCCTGGAAAGCGTGTCTGTTTACGGTTCCATTAAAACCATGGTGAATTAGTTCCCAGGGAAGGTCAATCATTAAACTATAAACTGAGATTCTACTCACCATAACATTCCATAGTAAATACCCTGGGAAGAATAACAAACTCTCTGGATGGGATAAGTAATGTATATTACTCTCTTTATTAAGTGACACAGATGTGCATTAAACTTTGTGTACAATATGACTGAGCAAAAAATATAAAGGCGCTGCTGTACCATAGCAGCAACTTTAGTTGACAATTTGTAAATGTTTAATTGAATGTCAAAGATTTTGTTAGTGAGGCTTTTTGGTTTCTCTCTCTGGGTCTGCAAACTACAGGTATATTTCCCTGTGTGTGTATTCGATACTTCAAGAGTTACTGTAGATTTACCACAAAACCGGAGTCGAGATATGAATAGTTAAATATGTTTCACTCACACAACCACAATAATGTGTGCATGGTGTAACACATGATCCTTCATGAGTTACTGTAGATTAACTACAAAACCGGAGTCTGACTTTTTTCATTAAATAAAACTTTAAAATGGACAAACATGTTTCACGCAGACGCACACACACGCACGCACACAAACACACACACAGGGTTATGTACCAATATATCTGCAGTCCAGCGAGAAACAACAGGCATCAGTTATGATGACAGTTAAATTACATATTGCAAATGCAAGTTCAGCATACATTAATAAAATAAGGTCAAAACAAGAAAGGATTGTCTTTGTGAGTATTTCTGGATTCTGTGGCTTAAGTGTTTGTGTTTTGGACATTGCAAGCCCTTGCCCGACCTCACTAAGTGAAGTTTTTTTCCCTCAAAGTAGTAAAAGTCTACATTGCCAACCACATAAAGTGGTTTTGTGTGGGAGGCACGTCCATGGAGTAAAAATACCCTTTAGCCAGCGCTGTAGTTACATATCACTCCTTTCATAGAAACTCAAGCCTGTGCTCTTTTCTGTAACTTACATTCACAAAAATGCCATATAAGGAGTTAAACACATGGGGTCACTTCAGAACGTCCAATAACGTTATATCCTTAGAGCTGAGCGTATGAGGTAAACTATTTTAATTGCTGCTTAGTTTGCTTGGTATGTCAATCAATCGTTACGTTTCTAAGCTTTGTGCTTGCCTGGGGGAATGTACCCCCTTCTGAGTGACCTGTCTTTGATAGACCATAAGGCAGCAGTGGAAATCAACGGGTGCATAAATACCTATAAAGTAGAATATCATCAATATGCATGAGTGGGATGGTTATAGATACATTCTAAAAGATTAGTGAGTGAAGTTAATTCAACCTTATTCTGCCAGGAAAGTGCTTCAAACTATGTCATTGTTCATGCTCATAACAGCTGCACGGTGAGATACATCACACTCATAATAACCTCCTGGATAACAACCATGCTCAAATCGGTAAACAAAATAACATGTTATGAGGCTCTTCAGTTCTCAGGTGACTTCACAGTCAGTTTATAATGATTCAAGTTCACTTAAAATCAGTACCAGCAGTACCAGCCTCAAACTGATCAGTAATGAATATAGTGTCATACAAAGTAAATGTAAATATATTGGGTATATAAATCCATCTTTGGAGAGTGAGAGCATGTAAGGAATGATTCTCACTGGTCGCTGAGTATGTGACATCAGAAGGAGGCAAATGTAGTAAAAGGTCTGTCAATGCCATTGCCAAAGACATTCAGCTGTCTGCATTCCCCTTTGTACAGGTCTGTTTTTTGTCTGTTTTGGCCGAGAGAACAATAGAGGTACATGCATACTATAAAGTACAATATGTCTTGGATCAGTGGCAATGTAAAACTCTGAGTAGGATTACAGTTAAATAGAGCACAATAAAAAGACAGCGCTTTGATGCATATAACAGCTCCGTGGGAGTTGTTGGGTGTATGTATTTGTGGGTATGAGTGCATGTGCACGTGTGTGTTTGTTGAGTGCGTGTATGTGTGTTTGACAAGTGTGTGTGTATACATGTGTGTGTATTTGAAAAACGTATGTGTGCTCATTTGTCACCAGGCCATGTGACGTGTCCGACTCGTTTGTCAGCATTCAGCGCTCAGAACCGGGTGTGCAGGTTTCAGCCCGGATCCTGTTTCATTCCCCAGTAATGTAGATATCCTCTCCTGCCACGCCTCACACCCTTTCAGAAAAACTCCAAAGGCCTTAGCTATGTCTGTCCACCTGGAAGCTGAATGGAGGTTATGCAGAGGAGGAGACAGAGAAAGAGGGAAGACAGCGGTGCGATCCGAGAGTTAGAAAGTGTCTTTCAGCAGTCCCAGTTTCCGGAGCGCTTCTCTGCGCGACTCATCCGTCACTCCCCGTCCGGAGAACTGCACAGTGATCCCCTGGGGTCGGAATGAAGGCTTGGAGATGGACTTCCGCCGGGACTCCGGAGAAGGGGGAGACGCCACCACCCTGTTGGAGCTAGGGGGAGTGCTGTAGCGGAAAGGTCTGGGGGCTGAAGAAGGCACTGGGGCTGAAGCTTTGCTGGGGGACCTCACTAAGGTGTGTGCGAGGATGTCAGGGGTGGTAAAGGGGGAGGGGGTGGTGTGGGATGGGCTGACCATTCTGGTCTTCCCCCTGTAGCTGTTGGCCTCGTAGGGCATGGTTTCTACTTTGGTTGGGATGGAGGTGGAGGCTGGTGGAGGCATCCTTTTGGCTGGGGTGGAGTTGAAGGCTGGGGGAGGCATCACTCTGGCTGGGGTGGAGGTGGAGACTGTGGGAGGCATCTCTCTGGCTGGGGTGAAGGCTGGGGGAGGCATGGCCCTGCTCTGGATGTCTGGTTGTGGTGGGTCAGCCCTGGTTGTGGTAACAGGAGCAGGTGTCATTACCTTAGTCTTACCCCCGTAAGGGTTGAAGTCACTGTGAGAGGTCACTGGGTGGGCCTTATTGCCATGGCCACCTGTGGAGGGAGCAGCAGCAGCAGCCTTAGAGGGGTTCACCACGATGGTCTTCCCGCCGTAGCTGTTAAAGTCCTTGGATGAGACTTCGGGCGGGGGAGAAGCAGGCTTGTTGTCATGGATACTAGAGTGAGAGCTGGTGTTGACTGTTGATGGTGGCAAGGGGCTTGCCTGTCTGGCCACGACTGGTTTACTCACGGGTGTCCGTGTAGGGGTATTAGTAGGAACGGGTGTAGGGGTGGCAACCGGAATCGGGGCAGCAGCGGGTTTGGTGTTTGTGCTGCTGTTGGGGGTGATTAGGAGAGAGAGATCCCCTGACGGGGAGCGGTTTCGGGTCAAGCCCAGTTTGGACAATGCCTCCATCCGGGACTTATTTGGAGTGGGATCCCTGAAGGACTCACTGCGGGTGGGAAGGTTTACCTGGACCTTCTGCAGCCCATGGAGCTCCTCCGCCTCCACAGGGTGGGACGTCCCTGATAGGTTAGCCAGCATCTGAGACTTTCTGTCCTGGAGGTTCACACTGGCCAGCGAATGGCTGTGGTGCTGGTTGCTGCCCATTATCATGCTGATGTTGCCGGGGTAACGGGTGGGCTTGGCTGAGGTGGTCGGGCCCTGTTTGATTGGATAATCCGGGGAGGTAGGTGGTCTCTCTATGTTCTCTAAGTCGAGGCTCCTACGGGGGTTGGACAGGAGGGAGGAAGAGAGGATGTTGGTGTTCCCCCCGCTCCCCTGGTGCTCGGCGATCTTCTGGGCGATGAGGACGGGGGTGGGGACGGAGCCTACAGGATGGTACAGGGCGTGGCCATAGGGGGCGCTGTCCTTGCCAGGGTGTGGCAGGTTGTACTCTGTAGGGAAGTTTTCCATCGCCTCGCGCCTCGGCTTGTTCTCAATATGCCTCTCAGGGTTGTTCATCACCATATTCTGGGTGAAATCTGTGAAGAGAAAGAGTTTGGAAAGTAAACTCATCAGTTCTCTATACATTCTGTATCTTCAAAAGACAAGGTCAATGGCAAGTCTATATCTTCAATTGAAAGTCTGAATCATATCTCTTGTAGAATCAATATACAGTACAAATGTCAATGCTGAGTAATCTGTCATTCTGATGATAGTGATAAAGTCTGATCTCATTTGACTGTAGTAATTCTAATGATCCAAGGGACTGATAATCATAATCAAATGTAAACAGTACTGTTCAGGGTGGAGCGAGGAGTGGACTGTGCTGTGCCTGGCATGGGGGGGTTGAACGGTGCCTGTATGGGCTGGACCAGATCAGGCTGTGCTGGGCGAACCAGGTCTATGATGTCCTGGTCCTTGGGGCTGGTGGGTCTGTCCAAGGCTGAAAGGGGTGGTACAGGGCTGGGGGCGGATGCCAGGGTGGGGGGTCTTGGTCCATCAAGCTCAGCTACTGCTGGGGTAGTCAGCAGGGAGTCGATGGTCTCCTCAAAGAACAGGATACAGTCCTGCTCCTCCTGGCTTAGGAACTGCAGCGACTTATCCTCCTGTAGAAGGCGACACAGAGCACAGGGCAACACAACACACATGAGTTACTTGGATGGGAAGCACCGGCTACAGGGACACACTAGTAGATCATCAAAAACATAGGTTAAAGGTGCTCTTTGGTTAAGGGGTAATTGGTCACGCATGAGTTACTGTTATACTATACTGTATGTCACAGTAATGTCTCTCCTATTCCATCTCAGGTCTAGTGTATGGAATATACTTCCTGTTGCCCAAAAACGTTATGAAAAGGATGGAAACAAACACAGATCTTGTTCGTTTAGCCTTTCCCTTCATACTCTAAAGGACCACACTACATCGAATGATGATCTGCCGTTCGTCTGCCGTTCGTTCGGCGCGCTGTGTTTTAGGGACCACCCGCTGGTGGACATCTGACTGCCAACGTTTTTGCACGATTCTTAACTGAGAGACCCTGTGTCCCAATCCATCCAGCTGCCTGCCATCTCTCGTATGTTTGTGTATGTGGGTGTGTATGTATGAGCGACGGTGAGAACACAGGGCTGCTTGTTCATGCTCTCCCACCTCCCAACCTTCTAATCCCCCCAACCTAGCTCAGAGACCCCCGTCCTGGAGGGAGGAGCCGACACCCTCCAGCCCCTCCCACAGGGAGGCCTCACTGCCTACATGTTACATCACTACCTGTCCCTCTGTACAGAGCACATACAGCCACGAACACAACACAATAGGCATAGGGTATCCAATGATAGGGCTGCTTTGACGGCTGCTGGATGACACTGACTATAGATTTTTCCACTGCTCCCTGGGGTCTGTTTCACTCAAGATAATGCGCTGAATCAAAGGGCAACCTGGTTAGATTGTTTAAAATGAAGCTTAATGGGTTTAGGAAAAAGGTATTAGGTCAACAGAATGCACAATCCAGCTAGAACCTAGCTATATATACTGTAGATCCCCATAAAACAATGTATCAGCTAAATACACACATGTAGACAGTAGACACACAAACCTGGGAAGCACAAACAGACACAAATACCTGGCTGACAATGGGCAATTTCTATTGCAACAAGAAAAGAAAATACAGATGCGCCCATACACCTTTCATCGACAATTACCACCACTGTAAATCAGTGACAAACCAAATAGTTTTGTTTCTTACTAGGGTGGATGCCATCTCGTTGCTAGGTATCACTGTAGGGATGGAGAGATCAATCTTTACCAGAGTAAATCTTTACCACAACACAGACCTACTTGTTCTACTGAGCCACACATACACACTATGCACGCACCCATGTGCACACTCACACACACATGCACTCACGCATACACCGGCAGACAAACCCAGTTGAAACCAAACACAAAGACCACTGACTTTTGTTGTGTGAAGCAGGACCTACAAAACTGCACCTTAACCGGTTTCCCTCAGTCTCCGTGGTGTGTGTGTGTATGTGTCATCCCCGAGGCATGCAACAGGATGTAGTGGTTAATCCTGTGTAATTTCTCAGTGACAGCATGACAGAGGGGGGCGTGGAGACAGACTTTGCTGTATAAACAGCACAGTCAGGTTTTTTTCACAGTCACACAATGAAAAGCAACTGCTCTAAACCAGGAACAGGTGGGTGAATACTTCAACGCCATGCCCCCCTAACATGGGTGCATAAATTGTGAACAAAGGGAGAACTATTGAGAACTTTTGACCTAAGATACCAAGAGAATAAACCATTAACTAAAAGGGTTTCATATAAGTTATACTCACACATGGTCTACTGCGGGAGTTTCTATTAGCGCCATCGTGACCCCTGTTGACCCCGAAGTTGAGGTTCGGATTGGCCTGCACTCGGGCGTCCATGGTTATCGGGTCAAATGCCAGGCGACTTGTGGGCATCTCACGAAGGGTCAGGGGTTTCCGAGCAGTCTTTGGAGAGCAAGTCCGGGAACGTGTCTGCTCTCACTCTGAATAACCTTTTAATCTCCTCAAACACAGTCTGGACACAGAGAGAAGACGGACGGCTTTAAGGAAAGGAGGCCAGGTCAAATAATAACAGAATAGTTGGTGTACAGTATAAGACTACTTCCCTGATAGCCTGAACAAAGGCTGTACAGTAATAGAATGAATGCAATAATACGGTGATGTTTTGGTTGACTATAACATCAATATCATGTTGTTGACTGTCTCAATACTCTCAGGGGAGACAGCTGGTGAGAACAGAACTCTCCCACAGCTCCCCTGGAAAAATGTCTTCCTCCCCTCCCCAAACACTTATTCATTGTAAATCTATTTCATGTAAATACCAAACTCTCAACCCAAAGTTTGAACTCCAAACTGACACTGACTTAACCATCTCAGCTGAAGTGAAGTATCAAAGTCATTTTGCAACAGGTTTTCATGTTTGCCATTGCTGGTCGCCTCACCTCGGGGCAACACATCCCCAAGCATAGCCAAGAACAATGTGCACCTTGTTCAGTAGGTCCCTCGACTTGTGCGTCCTTGTTATTTATAACACAGTTATTACACTCTCTATAGCAGGTAGTTATTACAATATACCTAGCACCTGTCACTCCGTGGGTAGTCATGGCACAGCATCACTAGTACAGAGCTCATAAACTGATAGACGAGTTATTCTGGATCAGGTATGTCAGCGACGAGCAAACAGGCTCCACCGGACAAGCCCTCCTTGTTTAGGACCTTCAATTGTAAGCTCAAAGCTGTTGATGAGTGATTTGTCAAGGTGACTGCTTTGACAGATTCCATTCTCTCCACTAGTTTCGACGTAGCCTATGCGTTTGTCATGAACAAATAAAGCCTAAAAGGAAGACTTCATATTCCCAGTCCCAGTATTTTCTTTGCAGATTTGAAATAGGCTTCCATAGACACACGGTATGGTAGACACATGTACATTGAACGTACATTTACTTAACTTTCTTAAAATTGAGATATGCACTTACCTTTATAATAATCTCAAAAGAACCACATGCTACAGAGAAAAATATATCAAAATGTCCCAAAACTTCACTCTGTATACAGGGATGGAGTAACAAACTCTTCCTTTACGTAGAACAAAAACATAAAATCGTTAGCTTTGTTCTCAAAGTTCTCTGTCCTCCCGTCTACTCGCGGTACAGGCGTACTTGGTGAACTCCCCGTGCGTAATGTGGCAGGTCTCCTGTTCCAGTGGAGCGTTAAGCGCACAGGACTCCACCCAATACCGCAGCTGAGCAGTAAACTGGAGCTTTTATTCAAGTGCTGGAGACTGCCCACTGACTCATAGAAATGATTAAGAGCGCCTTTCTTTGAGTCCCAGTTAAATATGTAGGCTATTATAGGCTTTTTCACTTAAACAATTAAGCAATCTTGGCTAATGACAGCATGGCCCTTGAACTTAACGCAAGAACTAACGTGTCACATCTGGACTGTTCTGCAAACATTTTGCTACAGACCCTATAGCCTACATATGAGCTAATATCATGCACGGGATGTAATTAATAATCATGTTTAGCCTACATATCACGTGTAGCAGCGTTTGCCCTGCCCTGGTTGGGACCAAAACTGAACAAACCCGACTCTCTAGACTAGTGTTTAATTAGTTTCAGCTTTGGCATAAATGGGGTTGGCACTCAATGCACGCCATACCCTAGCATTGTTATTTACATTTCATTCATAGGCAGGCATGTCTGTTATTTTCATGAATCATAGTGCCTCTCTTTTTTTCCAGCCTAGTGAGTGACATAATTATTGAAATTCCAAATAACTGTTATCATCATAGCCATACCAAAGTTAAAATGCAAGACAATTGGATAATTGTTATGTAATTTGGTTTACGTGCTAACATTGCTTTTAATTTGAGTACAATACATTTTTTTTTGTCATGACCCGGAAGTGTTTGGCCGCAGTTTTTGCTGCTGGCTTACACTAGTTCCCATCCATAATAGAAAGAAGCTTCATCTTTGTATCTGTGCCATAATTGCTTATATCATTATTTATTTATTTTTTGCCTGTTTTGCATGTTATTTTGGAATTAATACGTGTCACAAATCAGTTTGCAAACAATGTAAAAAATAATGTCTTGAGTTAATAAAGCCGCATACAAACATGGTCTCTTTTTTGCTTTCTTGAGTAAGGCAACTCCAAAATGCAGGTGTTTCAGCCTAGCTCAGTGCTTTCTGTGGTGGAGGGACAGCCAGCGAAAAATACAGTTGGTAATCTTCTCTAGTTGCGCCGTGATAGGCTCAGTGTTCTGGAACTCATGGGGACACTACGTCGCCGCAAAATCTACAGGGAGCGCTAGAAAGTTCAAGCCCCCTTGGGTGCTGCCATAGATTTACATTAGAAGTGCCCATCCAAGAAGTCTCAAGGTCATTGGCCACAGATAAAAGGACGTCAAATAACGTTATATTTATCGTAGCTTTGATTGGACTGATCACATCAACATCATACTTTCAAAATCTTAGCTAGCAAGCTAGACAAGCAGTCATCATCATGAATCACGTCCACAATCTACTGGCAAATCCTTTTCAATCATTGTCATATGAAGATAAATTATAGATAAAACATATCAGTGCTCATCGGCCATTGGTCATAAACATTAGACAACAAATTGGAAATCACAAATTCAACAATGAGTGGTTTGGAAGGAATCAGTGGCTAACTGCAAGTGTTGCAAAGCAATCACTATTTTGCTTCCCCTGCTATTCGGTGGTCCAAGTGTGGGTTTAAGGACTATTTCCAAGCTTAAAAGGATAAACATTCACACGCGCAACACCATAGGCCAGAAAAGGTTGAATACATTGGCCATGCTGTCAATCCAGCATGACTTCTGCCGCGTTCAAGACAACTGGGAACTCGGGGAAAAAACTAGCTCTGACTGGGAAAATACGTTTTGAACGGTCATCCAACTCGGAATTCCAGTTCGGGAACTCGGCCTCTTTCTAGAGCTCCGACCTGAAGATTACTGACGTCATGATTCAACCTTGTTTTTTTCAGAGTTCCCAGTTGTCTTGAAAGCACCATAAATCCAGAGAATGACAGACTTTGATGACCGCCGCACCACCCTCCTGTTCAAGTGAGCACAGCACAACGGTGAGTCAAAAATGTCTAATATGCTGTTGCATAAATGATGTAATATGCCAGGGAGATATGTATACTGTAGCTAAGAAAGTAATTCTAAGTGTATGTTGTGTAGTAAGCTGTTAGTAGCCCATGTGCTTCACCCTAATAATTTGGTCCCTTTCCCCCTCATAACTTAGCCTTCAGTCATTGGCTGATTGCTCCCAACCCATAGTAATCCCCACCCAGTTGACTACTTTGTCCATGATGAAAACAAGATACAGTGGGGAGAACAAGTATTTGATACACTGCCGATTTTGCAGGTTTTCCTACTTACAAAGCATGTAGAGGTCTGTAATTTTTATCATAGGTACACTTCAACTGTGAGAGACGGAATCTAAAACAAAAATCCAGAAAATCACATTGTATGATTTTTAAGTAATTAATTTGCATTTTATTGCATGACATAAGTATTTGATACATCAGAAAAGCAGAACTTAATATTTGGTACAGAAACCTTTGTTTGCAATTACAGAGATCATACGTTTCCTGTAGGTCTTGACCAGGTTTGCACACACTGCAGCAGGGATTTTGGCCCACTCCTCCATACAGACCTTCTCCAGATCCTTCAGGTTTCGGGGCTGTCGCTGGGCAATCCGGACTTTCAGCTCCCTCCAAAGATTTTCTATTGGGTTCAGGTCTGGAGACTGGCTAGGCCACTCCAGGACCTTGAGATGCTTCTTACGGAGCCACTCCTTAGTTGCCCTGGCTGTGTGTTTCGGGTCATTGTCATGCTGGAAGACCCAGCCACGACCCATCTGCAATGCTCTTACTGAGGGAAGGAGGTTGTTGGCCAAGATCTCGCGATACATGGCCCCATCCATCCTCCCCTGAATACGGTGCAGTCGTCCTGTCCCCTTTGCAGAAAAGCGTCCCCAAAGAATGATGTTTCCACCTCCATGCTTCACGGTTGGGATGGTGTTCTTGGGGTTGTACTCATCCTTCTTCTTCCTCCAAACACGGCGAGTGGAGTTTAGACCAAAAAGCTATATTTTTGTCTCATCAGACCACATGACCTTCTCCCATTCCTCCTCTGGATCATCCAGATGGTCATTGGCAAACTTCAGACGGGCCTGGACATGCGCTGGCTTGAGCAGGGGGACCTTGCGTGCACTGCAGGATTTTAATCCATGACGGCGTAGTGTGTTACTAATGGTTTTCTTTGAGACTGTGGTCCCAGCTCTCTTCAGGTCATTGACCAGGTCCTGCCGTGTAGTTCTGGGCTGATCCCTCACCTTCCTCATGATCATTGATGCCCCACGAGGTGATATCTTGCATGGAGCCCCAGACCGAGGGTGATTGACCGTCATCTTGAACTTCTTCCATTTTCTAATAATTGCGCCAACAGTTGTTGCCTTCTCACCAAGTTGCTTGCCTATTGTCCTGTAGCCCATCCCAGCCTTGTGCAGGTCTACAATTGTATCCATTATGTCCTTACACAGCTCTCTGGTCTTGGCCATTGTGGAGAGGTTGGAGTCTGTTTGATTGAGTGTGTGGACAGGTGTCTTTTATACAGGTAATGAGTTCAAACAGGTGCAGTTAATACAGGTAATGAGTGGAGAACAGGAAGGCTTCTTAAATAAAAACTAACAGGTCTGTGAGAGCCGGAATTCTTACTGGTTGGTAGGTGATCAAATACTTATGTCATGCAATAAAATGCAAATTAATTACTTAAAAATTATACAATGTGATTTTCTGGATTTTTGTTTTAGATTCCGTCTCTCACAGTTGTAGTGTACCTATGATAAAAATTACAGACCTCTACATGCTTTGTAAGTAGGAAAACCTGCAAAATCGACAGTGTATCAAATACTTGTTCTCCCCACTGTATGTCCATCTAGAGCCCTATTTCTACCCCTATGTCACCACCTGAAAGACACTCAAGAAGCCCTCAATGGCAATGTCCATGCTAAAACTGTCACACCCTGATCTGTTTCACCTGTCTTTGTGACTGTCTCCACCCCCCTCCAGGTGTCGCCCATCTTCCCCATTATCCCCAGTGTATTTATACATGTGTTCTCTGTCTGTTGCCAGTTCGTTTTGCTTCGTCAAGCCTACCAGCGTTTTTCCCCTTGCTCCTGTCTTTTTCAAGTTCCTGTTTTCTAGTTTTCCCGGTATTGACCTCTGCCTGCCCTGACCCTGAGACTGCCTGCCGTTCTGTACCTTTTGGACTCTGATCTGGATTACTGACCTCTGCCTGCCCTTGACCTGTCATTTGCCTGCCCACTATTTCTGTAATAAACTTTTGTTACTTCGACACTGTCTGCATCTGGGTCTGATAGTACAAACTGGCCATTACTGACCCAGCAGACTCGGACCAGCTCCGCAACGCCATCTCCTCCCAAGGAGCAACCATTAGTTCACGGAAGGGTTCCAGACCTTGGCAGAACGCCATGACCGAGCGTTTAACACATTGCTGGAGCAATTCCGCGGGTTGTCTGTTAGGCAGCCTACCACGACGGTAACCTCCCAGCACCTCAGTAACCCGGCTGTTAGCAGCACAGCCTCCCTGGCCACCCCGATTTCCAGAGAACTCAGCTTACCTTCGCTGGAGAGTCGGGAACCTGTCGGGCATTTCTCGCTCAGTGTTTTCTCGTCATCGAGCTGCAGCCTTCCTCCTTCTCCTCGGACAGCTCTAAGATAGCGTACCTCATCACGCTGATGTCCGAGAGGACTCTCGCCTGGGATACGGCAGTGTGGGAACAACAGTCGGCCGTATGCTTCAGTCTGGAGGAGTTCATGCAGGAGGTAAAGAAGGTTTTCGATGCTCCATTGTCTGGGAGAGAGGCTGCCCGGAAGTTACTCCAGCTTCGGCAAGAATCCCGCAGTGTGGCAGACTATGCAGTAGATTTCCGCACGTTGGCAGCTGAGTGTGCCTGGAACCCGGAAGCGCTGTTCGACACGTTCCTGCACGGAGCATCGGAGGAAGTAAAGGACGAGCTTGCAGCCCGGGAACTACCAACGGACCTCGACTCAGTCATCACCCTGACCATTCGGGTCGATGGGCGACTACGGGAACGAAAGAAGGAGAGGAAGGATTCCACCTCACCTCTGAGGCATCCCGGAAGTCCCCGACGGCTCCGTTGCCGAGAGAACCCGAGTTTCCCAGAGAGTCTCCGAAGTCTGCCGATTCACCTCTTCCCGAGCCGATGCAACTAGGCAGAGCTAGGCTGTCTCCAGCCAAACGGCAATACAGGCTTCACACGAAGAGTTGCCTGTATTGCAGGACTACTGGTCATTTTGTGTCCACCTGTCCACTAAAAGACCAGGCTCACCGGTAGGAGCGAGTACTCTGGTGGGCCATACGGATAACTTTTCCTCTCCCCTTACTCACATGCCATCTTGCTGTGGGGGAACCAGTCGAAATCTCTCTGGGTACTCATCGACTCTGGGGCCGATGAGAGCTTTATGGACGCTACCCTGGCATCCGAGCTGGGCATCCTTACTCAGCACCTCTCCATTCCCATGGATGTTAGAGCGCTGGACGGGCGCTCTATAGGCCGGGTCACCCACAATACCACCCCCACAACCTATGAGTATCAGGGAACCACAGCGAGACGATCCAATTCCTGCTAATTAAGTCTCCTCAGGTTCCTGTGGTATTGGGTCTCTCTTGGCTCCAGCGACACAACCCCTTTATTGACTGGTCTACTGGTGCCATCATGGGCTAGAGCCCGTTCTGCCACCCTCATTGCCTGAAGTCAGCGCAGCCTACCCCAGGACGTCTTCCTGGGGGCTTGGAAGTTGTCTCGGACCTCTCCGCCATTCCCGCGGAGTACCAGGACCAACGGGAGCTGTTCAGTAAGGCCCAGGCCACTTCGCTTCCGCTGTAATCGACCTTCTCCCAGGCACCACTCCGCCCCGGGGACGACTGTACTCGCTGTTGGGTCCGGAGACCAAGGCTTTGGAGACCTACATTGAGGACTCCCTAGCTGCCGGGTTCATCCGTCCTTCTGCCTCCCCCGCCGGCACAGGGTTCTTCTTTGTGAAGAAGAAGGACAAAACCCTGCGCCTGTGCGTCGACTACCGGGGCGCCTCAATGACCTCACGGTGAAGAACCACTACCCGCTCCCACTCATCTCCTCTGCCTTCGCGCCGCTCCAGGGGGCCAACGTGTTCTCCAAGCTGGACCTACGAAACACCTACCACCTGGTGTGGATACGGGAGGGGGATGAGTGGAAGACTGCCTTCAACACGGCCAGCGGTCACTACGAGTATCTGGTCATGCCATTTGGCCTTACCAATGCTCCAGCTGTGTTCCAGGCCTTGATTAATGATGTTCTCCGCGACATGTTGAACCGGTTCGTCTTCATCTACCTCGACGACATCCTCGTCTAATCCCGCTCCGCCCAAGAACACATGCTCCACGCCCGACAGGTCCTCCAACGTCTCCTGGAGAACCAGCTTTTTGTGAAAGTGGAGAAATGCGAATTCCATCGCTCCACCATCCCCTTCCTGGGCTTCATCATCACTGCAGGGAGTGTACAGATGGATCCCGGGAAGGTGAGAGCGATGGTGGATTGGCCCCAGCCTACGTCCAGAGTGCAGCTGCAACATTTCCTGGGATTTGCTATCTTTTATCGCCCCTTTTCCGGGGTTACAGCACCCTGGCTTCCCCCCTATCTGCACTCACCTCTCCCAAGGTTCTGTTCACATGGTCCCCAGCTGCTGACCGGGCGTTCCGGGACCTCAAACACCATTTCACCACTGCTCCCACCTTGTTCCTCCTGACCCGTCCCGCCAGTTCGTGGTGGAGGCCGATGCTTTGGATGTCGGAGTGGGGGCGGTCCTGTCCCAGCGTTCGGGCCCTGGACTTCAAGTTACATTTATACATTTTACATTATAGTAATTTAGCAGAGTGCATACATTTTTCATACTGGCCCCCTGTGGGAATCGAACCCACAACCCTGGCTTTGCAAGCGCCATGCTCTACCAACTGAGCTACAGGAGGCCTTACATCCCTGCGCCTTCTTCTCCCATCGCAACAACACCACAGAGAGGAATTACGTTGGGGAATCGTGAGCTTCTCGTGGTGAAGATGGCGTTGGAGGAGTGGAGGCACTGGCTGGAGGGGGCGGAACATCCGTTCATGGTGTGGACATACCACAAGAACTTGGAATATCTCCGCACCACCAAGCGTCTCAATTCCCGGCAAGCTAGGTGGGCCCTGCTTTTCACCCGGTTCAACTTCTCCCTCTCATACCGGCCAGGATCCAAGAATGTCAAGCCAGATGCGCTGTCACGCCACTATAGCCCCGCGGCTACACCCCCTGAATCCGAGACCATCCTTCCCACCTCGTGCTTGGCAACGGCACTCAGTTGGGGAATAGGGAAGCAGGTCCGGGAGGCGCAGCGTTCCCAGCCGAACCCTGGGGGTGCCCAGATAACCGGATGTTTGTTCCTGACGCTGTCTGCTTCTCGGTCCTGGAGTGGGCCCACTCCCCCAGGCTTGCCTGCCACCCGGGCTCCCGTCGGACCCTGGCCTTTGTGCGACAATGCTTTTGGTGGCCTACCATGGTTCCTGACGTCTCCGCGTCCATCGCCGCCTGCACGATCTGTGCTCAGAACAAGACTCCTCGGCAAGCTCCGGCTGGTCTCCTCCAACCTCTGCCTGTTCCTCACCGTCCCTGGTCTCACATATCCCTGGACTTTGTCACGGGTGTTCCCCTGTCTGATGGCAACACCGCCATCCTAACAGTTGTGGACCAGTTTTCCAAAGCCGCCCACTTCATTCCTCCCCCCAAGCTACAACATTTTCTATGCATTAGAATCATCCACTTCGTCACATATGCATTATTTGAATCGAGCATTGAGGACCAGCAGTTTTTTCCTTGAAGTTTTTTCCTTGAGGACCAGCAGTTTGTTCCTTGAAGATGAACTCGTGGATAGCATTTTTATGTCTCTGCGTGCAGTTTGAAGGAAGTTGCTAAATAGCGCTAGCGCAATTTCTAGTTAGCGTTGGCTCGTGAACTACCTCTAACTTCCTTCAAACTGGACACAGAGACATAAGAATGGTATCCACGAGTTCATCTGACTCTGGGGAAGTAGATAAAGACTCATTGGCAAAATCCTTAAGTATCCCTTTAACAAAAAAGCTTGAAAAGTAAAAACTTTTGTTTAATGTTCGCAAGTATGTACCCGGTATGTTAGATTCCCTGGCACCGTTTCCACATGGTAACGTTTTAGCATTTGTGGCACAAATCCCATTCAAGTCATGGGACCGATTTTAGCATTTTTTGCGCATCATGTCCAAATCATCCCAAACTATCTCAAATGTATTGTGAAGCTCAACAAAGTCACTTATAGATGATTTGAACATGATGCACAAACAATTATAATATCGGTCCCATGACTTGAATGGGAAAGCATTTCATACCTTGTCCATAGACTGCTTACAGGGAAGGAAACCCAGTTTGATATTTTGTAATTTGGGTGAATTATCCCTTTAATATCTTTTGGCTGTAAGGGATGAAAAAATAATCAGCATCTGCTAAACAAGACTGCTAAATAGCTAATCAAATGGCTACACGGACTACCTGCATTTACCCTTTTTTGCACTAACTCTGTTGCACTGACTCTATGCACACACTACCCAAACACTCACACATACTTACACTGACACCCCAACACACACACATAACATGTGGGTCATTCTACAGATTCGGTGACATTTCAGTATTGTCAGTGTCCCAAGATGTACTAGTGTTATAACTTGTCAGAACATTTATCAAACTACACTTAAATTACAACATTTCAAAGTTTTACATGTTTTTAATATGGAGTAGAGAATATGATTTTAAACAGAGATGAATTTCAATACTTATATGTTTGCTTTTCTTAGGAGTATTAAGAATTTCGCCTGTCCCTATTGACCATCATGCAAATGGCGTGACTCATTTTGAGTACACAGTGTTAAATAATAATGCTTTTTTTTTGTTAAATTAATTGTATATGCCCCCTTATTATGCATAATCCATTTTCTCAGCATAAGACATTTTATTTTCTGAGAAATTCAGGCTTTTACCCCTGTCCTTGTATTTCTTTCAACCCCGTAACGCAACAATACCCCCACTCACAATTAAATAATGGTTTGATCCTGTGGACATCATTTATGAGGAAGTGACATCATACAAGTCTTCAGAGAAGCCTGGTGTGACAAGTGGTAAGCTGCTCTCTCACTTTTTATAAATATTTCATGTTTTTTAAGCACATATGGGCTTTGTCAATCTCAGGTATTCAACTCTGTTGGGGGGATTCATAGTTAAGATTTTACCAAGAATTGTTTTTATAGCTATGAAGTATAACAATGTATTTTGTTGAATAAGGCCATGTGGCACACTGCTAGCTGCTAGCATCCCGAATTAGCAACAGATTAGCACAAAATCTTCAACCCTGTCACATTCAACCCCATCACATTTTTCAATGTTACGGGGTTGAATGGCTGTTACAGGGTTGAATAGCTGTTAAATCTTAGCAATATTTAATGTATATTGCTTAATACCAATCATATTTTCTTGTTGAATGTTTGTTGTTTACGGTTTTACAGTATCAACTAAAAGTACGAGGAATTTTTGAAAATAATAACTTTAAAAAAGTGACAATTAATTTGTTCTCTCTCCTATATACATTGACATATTTAGGAGTATTATCTGCAAGTTCATGTTCATTTTACTACATAGTGATTAAAAGGATACAATATTTAGTCTTGAAGAGTAAGCAGGTCATTGACTTGACCTTGACCTACAATTTCAGATTCAACAATGGAAAAAAAGCAGCAGAAAGGAAACACACATAGAGAGGAAGGTGAGGGATATCTGCGCACCGGTGGTCAGGTAATTCTCCTGGACATGGGAAGGGAGCACCAGATGGTGTTGGTGCAACCCTAAAAAGAACCGCAGACAGGCTGATAAGTCAAGGATGTGACATCCCAAATGCTCATACTCTGTACAGGGTCTTAGAGGAGAACAACACTGCCATCAAGCTTTACTTCATTGAAGACGAGGCCATCGAGAAAGCCGTCCAAGGTATGCCAGCCAATTTGCCAGTAGTTCCATCCACAATGCGGATCCACCAAGTTGTTTGTGTGGCTGCAAGGCAAATTGCCTACCGTGATGTAAGCTGTATGTGCACAGTCCACAACAAGAAACTGGAATGCCAGTGTTTCAATACACAACATTTCACATTTACCCCTAAAGTTACATCAGTCGTGTCACAGAGGGAGGTTGATTGGGCAAATCCAGACATATGCGGGAAATGGTGCGTGGCCAAATATGATGACGATTTCTAGCCCGGAATAATTCTAGCCAAAGATGAATCCCATGTGCAGGTCAAATGCATGTGCTGTGCTGGACCAAATAGGTACTTCTGGCCACTTCTTGATGATATCCTGTGGTATCCATTTGAGGACATCTTGGAACACATTGATCCCCCTAAACCGGTGACTTCTAGGCACATGGAAATACAGAAGGAAGTGTGGGCTAGGCTCTCTCAGTAAAAATGGTGAACAAACTGTAGGCTTACCTATAGGTTATTAATGTTAAGATGTTTGCTTAATGTTCAAGCATTCAAACAACACAGACATTCCTGCCATTACTCTGGATATTTCTATGAAATCAATGAAAATGTTGTAACTGTTGTTAGTTTATTAATGTGTTTTAATCTGTCTAGATTTCATCTTGATTGTTTAAACTTTAAAAGCTATGTTGACAGTAGTTTAAAATGTTAAAAAATGGCAACATGTGACCTATATAGGTTATCAATGTTAAGATGTTTGCTCAATGTTCAAACAGACTCCTGCCATTATCAGATGGATATTTTTATGAAATCAATGAAATGTTTTTACTGTTATTAGTTCATTAATGTGTTTTACTCTGTCTAGCTTTCATCTAGATTCTTTAGATTTTAAAAGCTATGTTGACAGTAGGTTTAAAAATGTTTAAAATGTTTAAAAAATGGCAACATGTTAGTGATCTCAAAAGATAAAACATATGACACGTGATGCTTTTCACTCAACCCTGTTAAATGATTTTCAACCCTGTTGCGGTGCATTCATCCCTGTTACGAGATTATTTTTTTACATTTTTGTATTAAATACACAAAATATAACATCAATAGTGTTTTTATTGTGTGTATTAAATCAGGGTAAATAAGGCTATTTCAATTTTGTCAGGAATTACGCAGCATTCTTGCACATTTCTTGCGAAAATGTGGAGTTAGATTAGAAATTTCTTCATCGTAAACTGGAAAGGATGGTGCTGGTCAGTTTTTCTTGATTTTCTCTTTAATTACAATATGCCATTATTTACAAGGGACATCTAAACTGTGAGATTATGCCAGAAGCTGATCTCAAGCTTATTGGAAAAATGAATAGTTGAATAACAAAATGACTGTGACGGGGTTGAATTAAATTGGGACTTGTTTGAGAAAATAATACAGAATAATAACTTAATACTCTACATTGAGATGGGAAAAGGTATTTTCTATCAAGTACACACATTACTTTGTCACATCAAATAAAAAAAAGCTTAAGATTTTAATGTTCATTGTTTCATCCTCCTCAATCACAAAAGGCACCGAATCTGTAGAATGACCCACGTGCACACAAGCATACTGACGCCACACACAAGCTTACATGTTATTTTCAACATCATAAAGCTCTAAGAGCTTTCTTTGCACAAATTGTACCCCTCACACTCCTGATGCTCTAGATTTTCATAGGTCCACCAAAAAAGTTCTGTAAATGTTATAAAATTATAATATCAAATGTAGCACATTAAAATAAGAGTCTTGATGATACAGATAAATACAGACAGGAGGATCAATCATTTGGAGTCTAAATGTAATGAATCAAATATTATCCCAAAAAGTTGGTGAAAACTTTTAAAATATTTGACAAAGTGCGAAATTATAGATGATTTCATTGTACCACCAATGATCTTGACCATTAACTTAGATCTGGAACTTTTATTTTGAAAAGACGTTTGCGTTCATGATACCGGAAGTATTTCTATATTTACAATGTTTTTTAAATACCTAAGGCCGCTAACTGCACGTTGCTAGTTAGTTGCAATATTGTAGCTATTAGCGCGTTATTTCCTAGCTGGGAGAGAAGCCCTTTGCCTTCACTGAAACATCAATATCTTCGCTTAATTCCTTCTCTTTTTTTCATAAAATCTAGTTAACGGTGGTTGCGTTAACTTCAAACTAGCTAGAATCGTAACTTTGGTTCCATTGGAAGCTAACGTTAGCTATTCAGCACTAGCCAGAGTTTTAGCAATCTCATTCCATACATTAGCTAGCCAACGTTAGCTAGCCAGTTGCAAGCTGTCATTTATATTCATTTACTAGCTCCATCCATTTGGCGATTTTATTTAGCATTTTGTATTGTTAACTAGCTAGTCAGTCTGAAACCAAGGTGAGCATGGCAATGAGACAGACACCACTCACCTGCTCTGGCCACACAAGACCTGTGGTGGATCTAGCCTTCAGTGGAATCACCCCATACGGGTATTTTCTCATCAGTGCCTGCAAAGGTAAGATATATTTGCTAGATACGGTCCTTGTTGTAGTAGATAACCATAGATCATTGTTTAGAAAATATTGAATGTAAAGTTCCATCACCCCCTTTTCTTAGGGGGGAGTCAGAATAGAGAGGGGAATTGAATAGATGTATTTTGAAAATGATCATCATAGACTTTCACTTATGTATGTGCTACAGTTGGAGGTACTGTAGTTGTCTAACCACTTGTGAATGTACTAACCACTTATTAACGTTCCTTCTTGTAGATGGCAAACCCATGTTGCGCCAGGGAGACACAGGGGACTGGATTGGAACGTTCCTGGGTCACAAAGGTGCTGTCTGGGGGGCCACTCTGAATAATGAAGCCACCAAGGCAGCCACGGCTGCTGCAGACTTCACTGCGTATGTATTTAGTCCTACAACATAGCCTGGCCATGACCATGATATGACAACAATATAGAGAGCAATAGTAATGGTGTCTTTTTGTAGGCACTAATGGAGGCTAGCTCTTGATCATGACGCTCAGTTCCATCACATAAGAGTCATTGGACAAAGGCATCTTCTGAATGGGGGAGTTTTGTTAAGAGCCGCAACGCTCAATCTGAACATTAACACGCGTCGCTTGAGGAACTGTTTTGGAAGAATAAGGACCTTATCTTTCATATCAGCGAGAAATAATAAAAATAAAAAAAGTTTATTTGATACACCTTGATAGGTTTAGTGTTGCCACACAGACATATTTCCATGTTACAGCGCTTATGGAAGACAAGCGGCGACCACCTGTACTAATTGGCTATCTAGCATTCTCCGAAAACCTGTGTGTAAAATTAACTCGGGAGGTGTAGCGGAAGTGTAGTTTTGTCGGATGGAGGCACCCGTAGCTGTATGGATCTGTGCAAAACTGTTACAGTAAGTTTATATTTGATTTGAAGGATGCTTTCTCGCTGATGAAAGACAAAAGGCCATGTTTCAAAAGCTGTATTGCAAGCGATGGTTATTGGCATTTCTAAACGTTAAAACAAAGCATCAGGATTGTAGTTCACATGAGCCAGTCGTGGGCGCAATTTATGGCTGAAAACTGTAGGGAGAAGGCAGAATGAGTTTGAGGGCTATAACGGAGGCTAACTTCGCCATGGCTCGTTGGCCAACGCCTATGGGAAAATTAATATTTTTGGTGGGATAAACGGCGAAAATAAAGTCTGTGGTAAAGAAGGGCTTAGGAGGTCTTATACGTTTTGTTCTATGAGATAATTATGAAGCATTTATGTAATGAAAACAAGGAATAAGCTAACAATATGTTAACATGTAAAATATAAAACTACACCTCAGGTCGCATACCTTTGATGTCTGGCTAACAGGCTTAGTTTACCTTATCTGAGTCAATTCTGGACAACATCGTTCGGGAACCAATAAAACAAGCACCTTCCCGCTGAAGAGATATGGTTGCAGCCTGGAGCAAAACAATATACCATCCTTGCGTTTTTGTTTGAGTTGGTAGCTAACTAGCTTTTTGAAAGACTAGTATAGTGTAGACTAGTTCGCGTGGTGATGTGAGACATTTTGCCACTTGTTGTAGTTCAATTTCTCAGACAGTTAGCGACTTGTTAGCAACTGACTTCTTTTGAGCACATAAAGGCTTCATAATTCATAAAGGTCATGTTAACTGACTAATATTATCTCATAGAACAAAACATATAAGATCTCCTAAGCCTGTGTTAACCTCATACTTTACTTTCGGCGTATATCCCAAAACCCCATTATTTCCCCCATAGGAATGGTGAACGAACCATAGGTAGAAAATGCCAACTCATTTCTGATGTTTAGGACTACAAGCTGGCGGGCTCTATAAGAGTTGGATACAGCACATACAGTATAGAACCAGGTTATAACTCTATACTGTACTTCAGAACAGAATGAGTGGAAAGTCTTCCAATTATTCGGATTGTTCAATGAGAGATCTCCAAGATTTCTGACATTATCTTATTACTCTCCTAGCCTGGGTGCTAGTCTGTCTGCTTTAGCCAACTCCTTTGTCATTTCAACAACAGAGTTGGTGAAAGCAAAAGCAAGTCTGGCAAGTGGTAACTAGGCCACTGTATTATTTTTCTTGGCTGATATACTGATAATGACTATCTCTGCTCTTCAGGAAGGTGTGGGATGCTGTGACTGGAGATGAGGTCCTCACGCTGGCACACAAGCACATTGTCAAGTCTGTCAATTTTACTCAGGTACTACGGTTACTTGGTACTAATATGGGTTTTACTGTATGTGTCAAATTTATGAGATTGAGGACTTACGTTTTCCCTGTCATGACAGTGTAAACCTGTTTACATGTCTTGTATCTTATTTGTTCTGGGGATATTGTTACTGGACTTTCATGTATTGGATATTTCCCCCTCTATTTCTCTCTGGCAGGATAGCAGTTGTCTGTTAACAGGAGGGAATGATAAGATAATACGCATATACGACCTCAACAAACCTGAAGCAGGTTCGTACCAATGCAAGCCCTCGTTTAATTGTTTGTCAACGTTTGGTTGTGTTTAGATAAGTATTGTATTTTGTTTCCCTCAGAACCGCAAGAGATTACGGGGCACACGTCTGCCATAAAGAAAGCCCTGTGGTGTAACAACGACACACAGATCCTCTCTGCCGCTGATGACAAAACCGTACGGTCAGTGCTCTTTGATCTACCTGGTTCTACATTTGTCAAGGATATTTTCAGGATGCCAAAAGGCTGATAGGATGACCACACACTTTATATCCTATCAGGAACATTTGGAAGCATTTGCAGTCATTTTCTCTTGGGGCAAAAAGTCTCTCCCACTATGAACACAGGAGGGCAGTGTGTGACTATCAACATTGAAAAGTCTTAAACATTCTATGGTCATACAAGTCTGGCCATCACTCGCTCTTAGATTTTTGCTGTCATTTCTTGATGGCTTTTCAATTAATAAAGTACTTGATCTATTGATCTAAAATAGCTATTCCTATGTATGGTCTCTATTCCCTTGTGTAGACTGTGGGACAGGAATTCCACTGAGGTTGTGAAGCAGCTCTCCTTCGACATGTCAGTCAGCAGCATGGAGTACATCCCTGACGGAGAGGTTTTGGTCATCACCTATGGAAAGACCATCGCGTTCTACAATGCCCTCAGGTACAATACAGAAAACCCAGGCATTGACCTCAGGCATAGCTTGAGGTAGACTTTGCCACTAACCACAGATCTAGGGTAAGATTTTTCCCACCCCCAATCCTAGCCTAAACCATTAAGGGAGTGATCAAATATCTGACCCTGTGTCATTGGTTAGGGACTACTTTTACCTACTCCTCAGGGGTGGTCATAGCATACAGTATATGACATAATTATAGTTTGATTTAGCTCATATTTTATTGTAATTGCTAGTGCTAAAGCTGTGTGTTTCCTTACTCTGACTTGTGTTTCTCCCTAGCCTTGACATGATCAAGACTGTGGATGCCCCTGCCTCCATTCACTCTGCCTCGCTGCATCCAGATAAGGACTTCTTTGTTGCCGGGGGAGACGACTTCAAGCTTTACAAATTTGACTATGGCACCAAGGAGGAGTTGGGTAAGCAGCAGCTCACACTACAAAAAACTTCACAAGGAGTCAAATAAAATCACACCAATTTATATAAGAGAATGCTCACTCAATCCTAACCATCTCGCTGACATTGACCGTAAACTGTTGGACATAAGTGGCTGCTTCACATGTATGGCTTTATAACCTGTGTGTGGACATGTTTAGGGTTAGGGTCATGTTTAACACTGCTGTGGCTCTCTCGCCACTCCTCCTGTAGAGTCGTACAAGGGCCACTTTGGGCCAGTACACTGCGTGCGGTTCAGTCCAGACGGGGAGCTGTATGCCAGTGGCTCTGAGGATGGTACGCTCCGGCTGTGGCAGACTGCGGTCGGCAAAACCTATGGCCTGTGGAAGTGTGTCCTTCCTGGTGAGTTTTCATGCTTAATTGCAAATTAATAGGGACTCCTAGTTCCTAGGAACTTTATCTGAAATGACTGGGTAGGTATAAGCAATATGGCAAATAAAATTACCTACAGTGCATTCAGAAAGTGTTCAGACCCCTTTACTTTTTCCACATTTTGTTACGTTACAGCCTTATTATAAAATTGATGAATTTTTCCCCCTTCAATCCACACACAATACCCAATAATGACAAAGCAAAAACAGGTTGTTAGAAATTTTTGCAAATTTATAAAAAAGTGATATCACATTTACATAAGTATTCAGACCCTTTACTGAGTACTTTGCTGAAGCACCTTTGGCAGCGATTAAAGCCTGGAGTCTTATTGAGCATGACGCTACAAGCTTGGCAGACCTGTATTTGGGGAGTTTCTCACATTCTTCTCTGCAGATCCTCTCAAGCTCTGTCAGGTTGGATGGGGAGCATCGCTGCACAGCTATTTTCAGGTCTCTCCAGAGATGTTAGATCGGGTTCAAGTCCGGGATCTGGCTGGGCCACTCAAGGATATTCAGAGACTTGTCCCAAAGCCACTCCTGCGTTGTCTTGGCTGTGTGCTTAGGTTTGTTGTCATGTTGGAAGGTGAACCTTCGTCCCAGTCTGAGGGCCTGAGTGCTCTGGTGCAGGGTTTCATCAAGGATCTCTCTGTACTTTGCTCTGTTCAACTTTCCCTCAATCCTGATTAGTCTCCCAGTCCCTGCCACTGAAAAACATCCCCACAGCATGATGCTGCCACCACCATGCTTCACCGTAGGGATGGTGGCAGGTTTCCTCCAGACGTGACTAGGGCTGTTGCGGTGACCGTATTACTGCCACACTGGCAGTCACAAGTCATGAAGGCAGTCAAATTCCACGTGACCGTTTAGTCACGGTAATTAGGCTTCTCCAAGCTCTGATGCTGCTGCTGGTCATTAGTAGCCTACCAAACTTGCTAACTGCCTGGTAGTCAGCACTCCATTGTCCCTCTAATCACTCTGACATCAATACTGCCACCACCATGCTTCACCGTAGGGATGGTATTGGCCAAGTGATGAGCGGTGCCTGGTTTCCTCCAGACGTGACGCTTGGCATTCAGGCCAAAGAGTTCAATCTTGGTTTCATCAGTCCAGAGAATCTTGTTTCTCATGGTCTGAGAGTCCTTTAGGTGCCTTTTGGCAACTCCAAGCGGGCTGTCATGTGCCTTTTTACTGAGGAGTGGCTTCCGTCAGGCCACTCTACCATAAAGGCCTGATTGGTGGAGTGCTGCAGAGACAGTTGTCCTTCTGGAAGGTTCTCCCATTTGCACAGAGGAACTCTGGAGCTCTGTCAGTGACCATCTGGTTCTTTGTCACATCCCTGACCAATGCCCTTCTCCCCCGATTGCGCAGTCTGGCCAGGCGGCCAGCTCTAGGAAGAGTGTTGGTGGTTCCAAACTTCTTCCATTTAAGAATAATTGAGGCCGCTGTGTTCTTGGGGACCTTCAATGTTGCAGACATTTTTTGGTACCCTTCCCCAGTCCTCGACACAATCCTGTCTCGGAGCTCTACGGACAATCCTTCGACCTCATGGCTTAGTTTTTGCTCTGACATGCACTGTCAACTGTTGGACCTCATAGACAGATGTGCCTTTCCAAATCATGTCCAATCAATTGAATTTACCACAGGTGGACTCCAAGTTGTAGAAACATCAAGGATGATCAATGGAAACAGGATGCACCTGAGCTCAATTTCGAGTCTCATAGCAAAGGGTCTGAATACTTATGTAAATAAGGTATTTGTTTTTTATAAATTTGCTAAAATTTCTGAAAACCTGTTTTCACTTTGTCATTATGGGGTATTGTGTGTAGATTGATGAGGAAAAACATGAATTTAATCAATTTTAGAATAAGGCTGTTACTTAACAAAGTGGATAAAGTGAAGGGGTCTGAATACTTGCCGAATGCACTATATCTTATCGGAAGGGGTACTGACTTCGTTAAGACGCATGAAACCGAAATGGAACCAACCATGCATTTGTCACACACTAATAGCTAGAGGCAAATGTCATTGAGTGGTATTTTCCTCAACAGAAGAGCTGGTGTCCGAGAACTCTGACACAATATACTGCACTCCTGCTGCTCCTGAGATCAAGGCCTGAGCCAGGGGAGGAAATCAATGAAAGGAGAGCAGAAGAAGGAAGTAGGTGAGGAGAAGAACAGGGTGTTCCAATTTCTTCAGAACACCAAGCCCCAGCAAGGACCTGAGCCCCTCTTCACCAGGAACTGATCTGGAGTTGAGCTCCCGATTTACACACGTGTTCAGGCAGACCCAACACACACTCATGCAAGCACTAATACACACACACAAAGTGGTAATTAGAAGAACACACACACACACACACACAGATTGGGCTCCAGAGGAAAGTAGTAGACCTGTGAGCATCAGGCTCATCGCTGCCTGCTTTCTCTCTGATCAGCTCAGTCTGTCCCCCCTGATCTGTCTGTCTGTTCAACACTGTGACCCCATGAGCAATTTTTGTTTCAAATGTATTGACTTCAGGGGCAATTCGGCTTTCTGTGATGTTTTTTCTCCATTTTACAATAAGGGAATACACACATAGTTACATGGGGGAGGGAAACCGATGCTATCTTTGAGAAGTTATGTTAATATTCTCAATGAAATTATCTTAAATTCAGTAAAAGTGGTATTTTTTCCATAGGTGTACCTTAAACTAGTATATGGGGAAATGTTCTGTAACAGGCGAGAGTAAAATTACTTAAGTTGTTTGCTTTGTATTTTTGTCCTTGGTTGCAACATTGCAGTTGTTATGTAATTAAATAAAGAGATGCATACATTTTATTTTTTTAAGCACAAAATGTTTTTTGTTGCGGCAAGACAAGTTCTTGTATCAATTAAATGATCGTGCTTTGCAGTGCATTGTGCAAATGGCTTGACTCACAGATGAATGTGCTGTATAAGTAAAAAATGTTAAGAGGGAAAATATAAATAATTTATGTATTTCGGTAGCTCATGAACGCCTAAGATGTGCATGTATCCTCTACCAATGGCAAAGGCCGATGTTGCCGCGCTTGCCCAATAGTGTCAGCTTTCACAGGGCAGTGGTTTTACACACAGATGGTTCCATTCTCACCCCATAGCTGTGTTCTCAGCGCGTTGGTTCCTTCAATGTTGGCAGAGGGCTGGTGTCCTAGCAAGCTAGCAGATATTAGTATGATAGCCCAAACCCACGTAGTTCAAATGGGAGGTTTGTCTTGTGTTTAGCGCTTTCACATATTCATTCTACTGAGAAGAGCTTTACAAAAGAGGAACCACAACGAGTAAGCTAACTTGCTAAAATTGATACAGGAAGCTTGAAGTATCAAGTTTATGTACACGGGTAGTTTTGCAGATTTAATCCAACGAGGCGCTAGTTAGCTAACATAGCCAGCTAAATACTTCATTTTGTTGTTACCGAGGCGGAGTTGCTTTTTCATAGCGAGCAACATGCCGGAATATCTGGAAGACCCATCTGTTCTCACCAAAGATAAACTCAAGAGCGAGCTTTTGGCCAACAATGTTGCTCTCCCGACCGGAGACCAGCGAAAGGACGTGTATGTACAGCTGTATCTTAAAAACTTGACCGTGCAGAACAAGAAGATCCCTTCTACAGACGCCTTTTCTAGCGATGAGGAGTTGCCAGTCCCCGTAGTCTCAAACAAAAGTCGCTCGGGCAGGGTGAGTTGAGATTTTTCTTTCCCGCGCGCGAATATAATATTTGTAACAATGTTTCCAGTGTGAATTCTGCAAGTACATTTTTGAAGGAAAGACGTTATTGTTTTGTAGTGTGTTTTTAATCTCCCTTATCGATGTGTTTTGGACTTCTATGTAATTACATTTAATGTAAGATTGTTTTAAATGCCTACAATTAAAATATCCATATTTTCAATTACAGCGAGTTCCATCTCGTTTAAATATAAAAACAAACACATGTTGGCTTTATTGTATTACAAATAAGATGTAAGTTTCCCGCTTAAAATATCTGCCACTGCTGAATGCTTTATCTTGCCAGGTCGCAGTTGTAAATGAGAACTTGTTCTCAACTGGCTAACTGGTTAAATAAAGGTAAAATAAAAAAATGCATCATTATAGAAACATTTTATCGCCACACATTTTTGTGCATACTATCTAAACATTTCGAGATATGTAAGTAAACATGGCCATACTAACTCGAAATTTAGATAGTTGAACATACAGTGCCTTCAGAAAGTATTCATACCCCTTGATTTATTCCACATTTGTTGTTACAGCCTGAATTCAAAATTGATCAAATAGATTTTTTCCCCACACCCATCTACACAATACCCCGTAATGACAGTGAAAACATGTTTTTAGAAATGTTTGCAGATGTATTTAAAATTAAATACAGAAATATCAAATGTACGTAAGTATTCACACCCCTGATGCATGTTAGCATCACTTTTGGCAGCGATTACAGCTGAGTTTTTCTGGATACATTTCCAAGAGCTTTCCACACCTGGATTGTACAATATTTGCACATTCTTTTTGAAATTCTTCAAGCTCTGTCAAGTTGGTTGTTGATCATTGCTAGACAGCCATTTTCAAGTCTTGCCGTAGATTTAAGTCAAAACTGTAACTCGGCTACTCGATGTCATCTTGGTAAGCAACTGACCTTGTGTTTTAAAGGCGCTACATGGTCAATCTGACGTCTGCGTTGCCTGTACAGCATTTACGGTGATACGGCCTCTGCAGAAGTCAGGGCATTCATAGTTCTTGCACTTCACAAGCAGGGGAGCGCTGTTGTCAAGGAAGTGAGTTTGTGTTTATACAGGACCTCCTGCACCCACCTATTGTCAACCAATCGTGTCAATACAGAGCCCTCCTCATTGTTAACAAAATTTGGGAGGTGCAAGGTGATGCGGTACTGAGCTAAATTTGGCCTCTGCATGCTCTCGGAAGCTCCGCAAATGCCTCCCACTACATTTTTGATCAAGCATAAATTGGCTATTAGGTTATTGTCCTGCTGAAATGTGAATTTGTCTCCCAGTGTCTTTTGGAAAGCAGACTGAAACAAGTTTTCCTCAATGATTTTGCCTGTGCGTAGCTCTATTTTGTTTATTTTTATTTTAAAAATACTCCCTAGTCCTTGCTGATTACAAACATACCCATAACATGATGCAGCCACCACCATGCTTGAAAATATGAAAAGTGGTACTCAGTGATGTTGGATTTGCCCCAAACATAACACTTGGTATTCAGGACATAAAATACATTTCTTTGTCACATTTTATGCAGTTCTACTTTAGTACCTTATTGCAAACAGGATGCATGTTTTGGAATGTTTTTTATTCTGTACAGGATTCCTTCTTTTCAGTCTGTCATTTCGGTTAGTATTGTGAAATAACTACAATGTTGTTGATCCATCCTCAGTTGTCACAGCCATTAAACTCTGTAACTGTTTTAAAGTCACAATTGGCCTCATGGTGAAATCCCTGAGTGTTTTCCTTCCTCTCCGGCAACTGAGTTAGGAAGGACGCCTGTATCTTTGTAGTGACTGGGTGTATTGATACACCATCCAAATTGTAATGAATAAATTCATGCTCAAAGCGATATATTCAATGTTTGCTTCTTTTATTTTTACCCATCTACCAATAGGTGCATTTCTTTGTGAAGCATTGGAAAACCTCCCTGGTCTTTGTGGTTGAATCTGTTTGAAATTGACTACTCGACTGAGGAAACTCACAGATAGTTGCATGTGTAGGGTACAGGGTTGTGGGTTCGATAAAATAATGTATGCGCTAACTGTAAGTCGCTCTGGATAAGAGCGTCTGCTAAATGACTAAAATGTAAATGTACAGAGAGGTAGTCATAAAAAAAATGTTTAACACTATAATTGCACACAGTCCATGTAACTTATTATGTGACTTGTTAAGCTAAGTTTTACTCCTGAACTTATTTAGGCTTGCCATAACAAAGGGTTTTAATACTTATTGACTCAAGACATTTCAGCTTTTCATTTTTTATGAGTTTTTAAAAAAATGTCTAAAAACATAATTCCACTTTGACATTATGGGGTTTTGTATATACAGTTGAAGTCGGAAGTTTACATACACCTTAGCCAAATACATTTAAACTCAGTTTTTCACAATTCCTGACATTTAATCCTAGTAAAAATTCCCTGTCTTAGGTCAGTTAGGATCACCACTTTATTTTAAGAATGTGAAATGTCAGAATAGTAGTAGAGTGATTTATTTCAGCTTTTATTTCTTTCATCACATTCCCAGTGGGTCAGAAGTTTACATACACTCAATTAGTATTTGGTAGCATTTCTTTAAATTGTTTAACTTGGATCAAACGTTTCGGGTAGCCTTCCTCAAGCTTCCCACAATAAGTTGGGTGAATTTTGGCCCATTCCTCCTGACAGAGCTGGTGTAACTGAGTCAGGTTTGTAGGCCTCCTTGCTTGCACACACCTTTTCAGTTCTGCCCACACATTTTCTATAGGATTGAGGTCAGGGCTTGGTGATGGCCACTCCAATACCTTGACTTTGTTGTCCTTAAGCCATTTTGGCACAACTTTGGAAGTATGCTTGGGGTCATTGTCCATTTGGAAGACCCATTTGCGACCAAGCTTTAACTTCCTGACTGATGTCTTGAGATGTTGCTTCAATATATCCACATAATTTTCCTTCCTCATGATGCCATCAATTTTGTGAAGTGCACCAGTCCCTCCTGCTGCAAAGCACCCCCACAGCATGATGCTGCCACCCCCGTGCTTCACAGTTGGGATGGTGTTATTCGGCTTGCAAGCGCCCCCTTTTTCCTCCAAACATAACGATGGTCATTATGGGCAAACAGTTGTATTTTTGTTTCATCAGACCAGAGGACATTTCTCCAAAAAGTAAGATCTTTGTCCCCATGTGCAGTTGGACTCTGGCTTTTTTATGGTGGTTTTGGAGCAGTGGCTTCTTCCTTGCGGAGCGGCCTTTCAGGTTATGTCGATATAGGACTCATTTTACTGTGGATATAGTTACTTTTGTACCCGTTTCCTCCAGCATCTTCACAAGGTCCTTTGCTATTGTTCTGGGATTGATTTGCACATTTCACACCAAAGTACATTCATCTCTAGGAGACAGAACGCGTCTCCTTCCAGAGCGGTATGATGGCTGTGTGGTCCCATGGTGTTTATACTTGCGTACTATTGTTTGTACAGATGAACGTGATACCTTCAGGCGTTTGGAAATTGCTCCCAAGGATGAACCAGACTTGTGGAGGTCTACCATTTTTTTCTGAGGTCTTGGCTGATTTCTTTAGATTTTCCCATGATATCAAGCAAAGAGGCACTGAGTTTGAAGGTAGGCCTTGAAATACATCCACAGGTACACCTCCAATTGACTCAAATGATGATTAGCCTATCAGAAGCTTCTAAAGCCATGAGATAATTTTCTGGAATTTCCAAGCTGTTTAAAGGCACAGTCAACTTAGTGTATGTAAACTTCTGACCCACTGGAATTGTGATACAGTGAATTATAAGTGAAATAATCTGTCTGTAAACAATTGTTGGAAAAATTACTTGTGTCATGCACAAAGTAGATGTCCTAACTGTCATGCCAAAACTGAAGTTTGTTAACAAGAAATTTGTGGAGTGGTTGAAAAACAAGTTTTAATGACTCCAACCTAAGTGTATGTAAACTTACGACTTCAACTGTAGGCCAGTGACACATCTCAATTTAGTCCATTTTAAATTCTGGCTCTAATACAACAAATAGTGGAAAAAGGCAAGGGGTGTGAATACTTTCTGAAGGCACTGTACCTGTTAATGAAATGTCAGACTAGAATGGCAGTTTTTTAAAACTCAACTCTACAGTGTGTTGTCAATTATCAAGGTAACACCTGCTACCTTCATGTGTAACAGTCTGGGTGTTTTTCCTAATCCACCAAGCCCCCCTTTCTTCTTTGGGTAAGTTGCGGGCGGCTTTAATTAACTGATATTTGTGGATTTTTCTAAGCAAAGCATTTATGAATGAAACAGCTGTTCTTAGACCGTTATGGTTAGTGTACTGTATAGTAGGCCTACACAATTGGAATGCATTGTATGCGTGCTTCAAATAAAAATGTATTCAGGTGCACACACCTTGTCGCCCTGCATCAGTCTTGAATGACTGAATGAAAGTGACTTTCTGTCACACGGATAACAACTTTTGTTGTTCACACTAGTCTTCATACATTGAGGTAAGGTTAACGTCACCTCACCTGTATTTGCTCAGTTTTAGGTTAGGGAATACATAGAACCATTGACATTTATTGAGAGGTGTGGACAGTGAGAATA
Organism: Coregonus clupeaformis; assembly: GCF_020615455.1. NCBI lineage: Eukaryota > Metazoa > Chordata > Actinopteri > Salmoniformes > Salmonidae > Coregonus > Coregonus clupeaformis. Next base: position 1,303,335 of record NW_025533468.1, read on the forward strand.
TCAATCACTTTGTCTTCTGCCCACAGAAACACACTGAAACTAGATGGGTTGCAGCTTGCCTCAAAGGGCCTTTTTAGTGGCTCTCAATCCAATTCTATCCTTGTCTGTAGTAGTCAGACTAGTGTCACTAGAGCTGCTTTTAGCAACACTGGTGTATTTACGTACTCTAGAGTTGCTTCCGATTGTATTGGGTTGCACAAAAGAAGTCAGCGGGAAGCCAGAAGTTAAATCAAATTCAATTTCAACTTACTGTGCTGGTGGGCAGGACGGTTTGTCATTATGAAGGGGGGGAATTTGAGACTAAAGACAACAGACCCACGTTTGGAAAGTATTTTTAATAATATGTTATTTTAGATATTTTGTCTCAAATTCTCCCCGTTATAATGACCAAACGTCCTGCCCACCGATACAGTAAGTTGAAATTGAATTTTATTTGACTTCCCGTGGACTGTTTTTATGCATCGCAATACAATAGGAAGCAACGATGGTTTATGCAAATACACCGGCGTTGCTTAACATTACATTACATTACAGTCATTTAGCAGACGCTCTTATCCAGAGCGACTTACAGGAGCAATTAGGGTTAAGTGCCTTGCTCAAGGGCACATCGACAGATTTTTCACCTAGTCGGCTCGGGGATTAGAACCAGCCACCTTTCGGTTACTGGCACAATGCTCTTAACCACTAAGCTACCTGCCGCCTATGCAGCTAGTGTCACTATAGTATTGAAAATGAGTCAAGTGGAATGTATGGAAGGGATGGAGCTGGACCTGATACGTTTTGTTTATGTTGGGGGGAGTAGCCTATGTATGAAGAGAAAAGGAACTTCAAGGAGTTTTGAGTGTGCTGGAATTGGGATTAAAGAAGAGGAAATGGGATTGAAGAAGAGGAAATGGGATTGAAGGAAATCGAGGCTCCTGGTGTGGTGGATAGAGCTATTTTCCTACTGGGTTTGGTCTCTTTATTGAGGAAATACTTTCCCTGGAAGAGGAATGTGTGCACAGACTATCACTACACAGATGTGTGTGGTTAACTGTGTGAATTGTGTGCGACAAGTGGGGGTGTGTAGGCTAGTACTTTTTTCATTAGATTTAATTGCTATCGTAGCGGTGCTCTTCCTGATGTTTTCATACAGTCACCTGACTCCCAGGCATGTCTGTCTGTGTGATTATAGTTTACTGATTAAGCTTAGGAAGCGTTTGAGGCAAACATCCACTGGCACACTCAGAACAGTACTGTTTTTCTCTCCTGAGGTTTAGTTCAACTAAGGTTGAATGGTTTATTGTCATTGAGTTTTTCGCTTGCAGCGGTCATGAGGACCACAGATATGAAAACGTATGTCTGCCATAACGGTGATTAACCATATGCACATCATCATTATTCACAGCCTAGCAGTTTGTTATAGTTTACCCCTAAAGCCACACAAAATAGTCAGTTTCACTATTACATCACCAAGCCACGATTTCTGAGTATAAACAACCACTCAGTCTGACTGAGAGCATTGTGAAAATCTAGGCGATCATGTGACTGACTAAACTATGTTAATCCATATTGTTCAGCAATGCATTGATGCAATGTTAATTCCATGTAATTTAAACCTCTAGTCTACAACCCTTCTGCAAGTAGCCTAGCGCAAAACAAAAAGCACAGGGATTGGCTGGTCCTTGGGGCTAGCCATGAGCTGAGTGTGTGGACACAGAGAGGAAGAAAAGTGAGGGAACAAACTGGAAGTCTGGAACTTTTTTCTTTTTTTTCTCCCCCCTCCTTTCTTCATTGGAATGCTGTGATAATGAAATGCGCTCAGCTGGGCTGAGATCCAGCTCCAACTTTACTGAGGCCTACAGTGAGGAGTCTCATAGAGGCTAGTGGGAAAATGATAGCTGCTGAATCCCGCTCTGTCTGTCTGGGATTCTCTCCCGGTCTTTCTCTCTCTCCTTACTACTCCCACCCCATCACATGTTCCATGGACTGGAGAACCATGGCAGAGTTCCAATGGAATGTGGCAAGAACCATAGAAAAAGTTAGAACTTCCCAATTCCTGCCACTTTTTTGCTTGCATCATTATAAGTCAGTCAGCCAGACTATTCCCAACTCCTACATGTTGAACTGACCATGGCAGAGATGTTAAGGAATTTCATTAATTTGTTATCAGAGGGGGAGTATTCCTAAACAAATTAGGCCGACATGCTTTATAAAATGAAATGTCTTACCGTCAGTACCATTTTTACATTGAGTTGAATCCAAAACTCATTGGATGGTGCTATATTATCATGGCTGGTGTGTTTGCTTCAAACAAACAGATTCTAGACTAAAGAGCAAACTGAGTAGCTGCGTGACCGGATTCTCTGGACTTCCTGATAGCTAAACAACTGTACCTTATGCGCATTTGCTACTTTAAGTACAAGGCACAACAGACTACTCTGGCAAATTTCAATGATGTGCTGTCTATCAAATCGTGCGGTGTTGCATGATCATTGAAAAGCTAAATAATAGTTATGTTATTTATGGTTAAAACAGTCCCCCCCCCCCCCAATTCATCAGGGCATGGACTCTACAAGGTGTCGAAAGCATTCCTCAGGAATGCTGGCCCATGTTAACTTCAATGCTTCCCACAGTTGTGTCAAGTTGGCTGGATGTCCTTTGGGTGGTGGACCATTCTTGATAAACACGGGAAACTATTGAGCTTCAAAAACCCAGCAGCGTTGCAGTTCTTGACACAAACTGGTGCGCCTTGCACCTACAACCGCACCCTGTTCAAAGGCACTTCAATATTTTGTCTTGCCCATTAGACCAATCCATGTCTCAAGCCTTAAAAATCCCTTGTTAACCTTTCTCCTCCCCTTCATCTACACTGATTTGAAGTGTATTTAACAAGTGACATCGATAAGGGATCATAGCCTTCACCTGGTCAGTCTGTCGTTGAAAGAGCAGGTGTCCTTAATGTTTTGTACACTCAGTGTATATGATGCATGTCTTGCATTAGGCAAACATATATTTCTGATGATTCATCTAAGCGGTGACTTGTTTCTTTACGAGCAGAGTTTATCAATCTCACGATGGTTTAGGTCAGGAGATGGCGTTTAAACTAGCTCTGCTGATAATTAGTGTGTGATTAGAAACCTGTTAAGGGGTTTAACATCTGGGGTGTTGCTTGCTAAAGCAGCCCAGGGAGCTGGGTAAAGCATACACTAATCTAAAGATCAGTCAACGCCCGCATACACACACACACTGCAGATTTACAAAACCAATACAAAGAGGTCATCTGGACATTCCAGTTTGTGGATTTCAAATGTTAAACCCTGTAATGTTCAGGCATGTTCAGTAGCACAACAGGGATTTCTTTGCTTTACTTCTTTGGATTTGTGTTTAGGTGAGCTGCAGCACAAATCGAATCAGACCTTTTATTTGAAGTGCATTAAAGGAACTCAAAGAAATATAATTACTGGAACGAGCATTCCCATTCAAGGCATCGTTCGGTGATGGGTGGTAGGCTAATTCTGTGACTATAGATCTCAACACTTCACGTTACACCAATCTGACCTCTGTGATCCCTCTTTCACAGAAAGCCACGAGGAAAACAGACAAGCCTCGGCCGGAGGACCTGGATGTGACTAAGCTGACCAGTGAGGGCCTGAAGGACGAGCTGCTCAAGTATGGAGTCAACGTAGGACCCATCGTGGGTGAGTCAGTCAGTCTGCTAGTTCCTTTTTAAAAGGCATTGTTTTTAGAAAACATTGGGTTCATTCTGTGTTATTATCGAGTCTATAATCTCCTGTTATTACCTGTTGATTGTATGGTAGGTGGAATATGTATGTAATTGTGCTGTGCTCCTGTGTCCAGTCCATGTAAATAAAACGAATTGGTTCAATTTCTTTGGTCCAGACAAATAATGCCTTCTATATTTCTGCAGAAGGGAATTAATAGAGTTGTATTGAATTTATTTTAATAATGGCCATTATTGTTGCAGACTTCATTAGTTTATTAATACAGTTGTGTTGAATTCATTTGAAAAATGTCTGAACTTTTGGCAGCCTCCACCCATAAACTGTATGAGAAGAGGGATTAATATAGTTCTATTGAATTTATTTGAATGTCTTGTTGTCATGGCAGCCACAACCCGTAAGCTGTATGAGAGAAGGCTCCAGAAGCTGTTGGACCATGGTCCTCCTGAGACCGTGACTCTACCGATGGTCATCACTCAGGTAGACAGCAACCACAACGGCAACTCTAACTCAGACCGCTACAGCGACAAGGAGGAAGGTAAGAAACGTAACACTCAGTCATCCTCTTTCTTAGACCAGGTTTATTACAGATTCAAATCAGATTCATCTCGGCAGTTGACACATTAGATTACACATGAGATCTTTTTTTTCTGAGATGCCTACTTGCAAACCAAATTGGCCCTCTGGGATAATACGAATCATGGATTGATTGGTTGGTTAATAGACTGAATGACAGAGCATGACATTGATGGAAATTGTGTGTATGTGTTTAGAGGTGACGACAGTCCCAGAACCAGAGCCAGTCACAGTCCCCGTGGTGGAGAGACCTGTCAGAAGCAGAGGGAAGACCCCAGTCACCACCAGGACCCGCAGCAGCCAGCACAACCGGGTGAGTCCCTCTTTATTTAATCAGGGGACAAAAGCACATCCTCACGTTAGGCCAACTTCATGGTTTGCATTCCTTCAAAGCTCGCCATACAGAATGTGTTGAAATCTGAGTTAAATAGCATGCATATCTCAAGTTGTGATTTGTCCCCAAGTGCTACACATTTGGCAATGATTAGTAGTCACATTAGAGGCTATAGGATGCGCAGCGGCACATCTGGGGTCGGTTAAACCTGTCTCTAATATATTATTGAGAGAGAGGAGGTGTGTCCTTTATGAGACACCTTATAGGGGTGGAAGTTACGTGTCTGTGGAAAACGAAGCACCAAATGTGTCTGTCTGCTGGGAGTTAGTGCAGCAGGCTTTGATTTCACAACCGGCCACATTTACATTTACATTTACATTTAGTTGATGCTCTTATCCAGAGCGACTTACAAATTGGTACATTCAACTTATGATAGCAAGTGGGACAACCACTTTTTTTCTCCTTTTTTTGTGGGGGAGGTGGGGGTAGAAGGATTGCTTTATACTATTCCAGGTATTCCTTAAAGAGGTAGGGTTTCAAGTGTCTCCGGAAGGTGGTCAGTGACTCCGCTGTCCTGGCGTCGTGGGGGAGCTTGAATGAATTGGATTAGCTTGTTTTCTCTAAGGCCACTATTTATTTTCCCTCTCTTTCACACTCTCTATCCCCCTTTCATTCTTTCCTCACAAGAACATACTTAAAAGCCCCTGCTTAATATTTTTTTCTTCACAAAACCTATCGTTTAAGTGTTTTTTAAATGTTTTTAAGCCCTTTTACTTTTCTCCTCCTGGTTTCTTGATACTTTGGGAGGTGTTGGTGCCATCTGGTGTCGAAATTCAGAACGTCCCAGATGGTAACCTACTCAACTGAAGCTGTGGATATTATAGCTGTGGATATTATAAAGGGATGGTTTGAGATTTTGTAAATGAAGCCCTGTATCTACTACCTCAAGCTAGCTGTTCCTGTGTGCTTCCAGTCATGAGCTAACTCTAGTTAGCATTGTCTCGCACCTCTAACTTCCTTCATACTGGACGCATAGACAGAATGGTATCCCAGAGTTCATCTGACTCTGGGGAAGTCGATGGGCTTCATTGCCAAAATCTCAAACTATCCCTTTAAAACATGTGTGTGCACTGCCAACTTTACTCACTAAAGTTGTGGACTTGGCTTTATAAGGCGTGTTCGTGAAGAGGTGGAAGGTCGGGTGTTCTGAGAAAAGTGTGTGTTTAGATCTATGCTCCAGACGATGATGATGATGATGATGATCTTGAGGAAGAGCATCCTGTGTTAAACATAAAGAGACCATCGAGGAGGTCGTCTCGTGGAGTCGACCAGATGGTCCCTGCCAGCGATGATACTGTAATATACACTGAACCTATCCATCTCCCTTGGTTTGTGGTGCACTGGAGAAGTGTTCAGCTTGATAATCACCTTTTTTGTGGATGGTGTTAGTCATGTTATATATTTAAGGTTTATTTGGAATTGTACACATTTGCAGCTAAAAGCTGAATTGCAGCATACATAGGCCTAAGTAAGTAAAAAATAAAAAATGAGATGTAGTATACAATTAGTTAAGCAGCATTAAGCAGTCTCACAAAGTAAGGCATAGACCTATGTCTTCACTCACTGGGTTCTCTACAACCACTGTTGAATGTTATGTTTGGATTTGTTTGGGAAGGTACTCTTGTGTGGGTGGGTGTGTCCTCCCTTTCACCACATCACCTGGTGTCAGTGTCTTCCTCAGCTAGAGAGACCAATGAACACTGCACAGGTGGCAGGTCTCACCTTAAGCCTAGCTGCCTGATTGCCTCCATTATTACACCGCCGCCTCATGATCCTCCTCCTGCTCCAGGATGTCTCTGAGCTATCAGCTGGTGAGGTAGTTCTTCCCCCTCCCAGAGAGGCAAAGACCAAGGCACCTCTGCTTCTGGTGGGTTTGTGATCAATTGATATGGGTTTGTGATGTCCTGAGTAAACTTTCCACTGATCTCTTTGTCAGTCCCTCTATTTAACTTCCCTTCGCCTCGCTCTCCCCGTCTGTCATGTTCCAGGAAGTCCCTAAGGAACCTAAGCCTATACTGGCAGACAAGCCAAGCTCTAAGCCCTCTCCCTTACTGCAGGGCCTAGCCCATGCCCAGTCCCAGTCGACTAGGACTTACCATCAGGAGGTTGTTCTAACAGCCACGGCTGAGTCTCCCTCACCCAGACAGACTCAGGTACCTGTAGGTTCCCAGCTCAGGTGGTGGGGTTCACTATGGTTACTTGTCACTCACTGGTGCTATGAATGGTTGTTGTGTTCATGGCACATAGTCACAGTGGTGTCTCATAGTCATAGTAAGATATTTTGGACTGTGCCATTATGGATATATATTTGTTTTCTTATTGCCAAACCTTAATGTTGAAGAGCCACTCACCCACCTGATGTTTTGGCTATTTAGTCTAGTACTCTAAAGTCTCTACTGTGTCTAACCCTCCTCAGTCTGTCCCTGACCGAGCCTTCCCCCTGAATGTGAATGCTGCTGTGCTCTGGGTCCCCAAAGGCAAACCCAGCAGCCCCCCAGTCAAGACCCCCAGCCACGGTGTCCCTGAAGGCCACAGAGGTCCGGAGAGCCACCGCTCCCTCAATCCCAGGCAGACTAGTAGAAAGGTGCTTTCCTTGCCTCCCTCACTTACTGGGAGATAGAAATAGCCTTTTGGTCAATCACTAGGAACTATAAATGATTTGTTCCATTTTAACAATGGTTTGTTAGTCTACATTTTTATGTATACATTTGTGTGTGGGCATACTTTACTAACTTTGTTGGTTTTGATGTGCTTCTCGCATGTGCGACTTAACGTTAACTACGGAGACACAAGATTATGTAATTAGATAGTTGAGAGCGCCGCCTTCTTCAGAATCAGGATGTCTGTCCCAAGATGGAAGTGAGGTGTGGCATTAGATTGAGTTTATTAGTCACATGTACAGGGATGCAGATGTAATTGCAGGGTACAGTGAAATCTCATGAAATAACAGTGCATGTCAAAATAAATTTAAAATATAAAATAAAAGAGAAGTGACTATAAGAGAAAAATATGGATAATAATATACACAATAATAATATACAACTGTAGCAATGATAAATGACCGTTGGGTGGTGGGGACAGGGGAAGAGTCCGTTGGGGAATGTCCATAGGGGGAGCAGCAGGGAGGGAGTGAGAAGTGAATGGAACAGTAATATATTTTATTTATATATATATATTTACGCTGTAACAATGATACATGTCCATTGGGTGTGGGTGGGGGCATGGTAAATGTTTGTTGGGGGGGTGAAGGAAGCGGGGAGAACAGACCATGGCTCGGGTGGCTGGGGTCTACGATTTATCTTCTTGGCCTGCTAACAGGCAGATGGAGGAAGTAGGGTGTCCAATCAAAAACGCATATTTTGACCAATTGGTATGTTAATTGTGTAGATACTCCTCTAAGAAAACCCATAGTCCAAACCTCATGTCTCTATCATAATCTGTTCAAAAGTTATTGGCGTTTCTACCTATGTCGGATGGCCCAAATTAGGGTGACTAAATCAATGGAGGCCAGAGAAAAAAGTGGTCATAACCAGGAAAATAGCATTGAGTCAGCTAGGCTGGTTGCTGTGCGAGAATTGAGGCTAAACGGACAGGTTCGCTGTTGAACTCATCTTTCTTCTCGAATCCGGAGGACATAAAACAATATAGAGATGGATATCATTTTTGAGACATGACAGAAGATTTCTCACAAAAACAAGCTTATCTCTGTGAAATGCATTTTATTTTCAATGCCTTTTAAATGTATCGTTTCATGCTAATTTAGCTTTTTGCGACCCGCAGAAACATCTTTGCAGACTACCACTACAACATGTAAAATCCTCAAAAGTTCCTGTGAGAAAGCGGCAGCGCTCTGTCAACGGAGCTCGGTGCTTATCGGATGTATTAGGTTACGAAATCCAACTTTTTGGATATGTTAGATGTTATGTTATAGAAAGACCCCACTGAACGATTCAGAACATGAAGAATCATATTTGTCTTGGTAAAATGTATTTTATAAAATAAGGAAGTGAAAGTTCATCACCAAACCGTGTTTTCACTCACTCTGGGCGGAGTGGGTGGGGTTGCCCAACCATGTTCCTGGAGAGCTACCCTCCTGTAGGTTTTCGCTCCAACCCCAGGTGTTACTAACCAGATTCATCTTATCAACCTGCTAATTATTAGAATCAGGTGTGCTAGATTAGGGTTGGAGCAAAAACCTACAGGACGGTAGCTCTCCAGGAACAGGGTTGGGCCGTCCTGCCCTAGAGGAAGCCAAATGAGGGGTGTGGCAAGAGATACAGCGGAAACCAAATAGGAAGAGAGGAAGTAGGGGGAGACTGAGAGTAAAACTTAAGGAACTATGGAAGGTATTCCCACCGCTCCCATTTGATAGTTCTAGCTAGTCTCTAGTCTCAGTATTAAAGTGGATGAGCTACATGTCAATGTTCTGTTCCAATGGGCATATCTTGACGCCAGCCTGAATTGGTTTACTGAACATGGTTGGTTGATTTGATCGTCTTCGAACTGAGTTTGGATGGGTTCGGAACAATACCTACCATGTGTAAATGGCGAGTGCAGCACAAAGCAAAACACCTCGACTGTTTCAATTCAATGGACAAGTTTGACCTCTGGTGTAAGGAGAACTTCCTGGAAGATTTTTCTGCCACCAAGACCAAAGACCTTTTCATCCACTTCGAAAATCTGTTCTCGTGACTTGTATAATGTTTGTATCAGTCTTGTGTGTGTATTGTTTATATAATCCGAAATCCACAACTGGTCTTTCCCCTCTGTGAAAAAATAAAGCCATTCTCTTCTATTCTACTTCTAGCTGTGCTGTGAGGAGGATGGTGGTCTTCCTCTCACTCTGACTACTAAAGCTCCCAGTCATGAGCCAACCTCCCTACTCAATACAGCTCTTATGGAGGTTTGGGACATCTCTCACCTGCTTTAGTACTTGTGACATCACTCTGTTTTGGGTGATTTGTATGATTTTGATCTGTTCACAATTTGCTCAATGCTCTCTCCTGGGTCTGTATGGATATCAACCAACCTCTTCTATAACTGATATTTCTAATCCATATTTCTGGTAATCTCAGGAACCTGCACCAAGTGTCCATGCTCCAGTAGGACAGAGCATTAGACCCCTGAAACAATGGCCTCTGGTGGGTATAGGATCTTAATCACACTGTCCTCTTATACCCACTACTGTAATAATGCTCACTGGGTTTTAAATGCACCTGTTTAAGTGATGGCCAAACTCTACTAGTATAGGATACTGATCCAGTGTGTTACTTACCCTCTCCATGTTAAAGGGGGTACTACAGGAAGTCTGCCCGCTCCTAGTAGCCAAGCCTTCCTCACTACCTCGTTTGTCTGGAAGTGACCCCTTTGCCTCCTTCACCGTCAGGCCTGTAAGCTACGTCTCACACACCCCCTCATCTCCATCTCCTCAAGTCCTGAAGGAACAACTGGAATCCCTATCATCTCTCTCTGCCAAGTTTGACATGCTGTCCAATCGCTTTACTCGGGTATACAGTTTACAGTATATTGTCCAATAGTTCTCAATAGAGTTCTGTTTTCCTCACAATGGTTTGTTGTGGTGGCACCTGGAAATTGGAACTTAATTGTGGAGTGAAAGGGATCTCACTGTTTTTCCTCAGACATGGTATAGTTGTAAACATATGGGTGATGATTATGAATGGGGCTACTGTAGTGTGTGTGTGTGGCGCACAGCTGTCTGCCTGTACTAGGACAGCTGCATGAAAGACAGCTGATGTGAGGGGAGTGAAAGAAGACTCTAACCTCCCCGGCTCTCACTAACACGCATGCAACTCCAACCTAAGTGGAAACAGCAGAAAAACACCCCCTTCCTCTCCTCGGTCACCCCAGTGAGGGGGCAGGGCAGTGTCACCTCCAGTATCTCTAAGGAGCCATGGGTACGAAAGTAATCCATTGCTATGCCTTATGCATGTATCGCCCAGGGTCTGTGCTGGTTCGTTTGTCAAGGCAGTATTATTCACAAGACAAGGTAATGGTGTTTGTGGTCAAATGGGTTGGTCACAAGCCTTAGGTTTACTGCTGGTGTGGTCACATGGGCATAGGACTGCAACAGGGCCACCTAATGGTCTTTAGGTGTACACACCCTCTAGCCTATTCCAAAAAGAATACCCCTCTAGCCCTTATCTGAATGTGGCGGTTTTGGCAATGACTTTGTAACACGCAAATGGAACAATGTCTCATCCTAACCCTAATCGCTCCTTGTCGGCCTCAACGTTTAAAGAATGTGTACTAAAATATGTGTGTTGCAGGTGGAGAAGATAGCAGCTGGTGAGCAGACACCCAGCAGGGTGGATGAGAAGGATGTCCTCAAGGAGATGTTCCCCTACGAGACCAACACTCCAACAGGAATCAAGTAAGACACACACACGTTATTCTATCAACATACAAAAACTTTTATAAATCCTTGTTATATCTGGCAGACTGCCACCCACAGTCTTGTCATTCCTATAAAGCAGTGTCCTGTAACTAATTTGTTAAGAGCTTGATAGTAATTCTTGCCTGATGGCAACTAAAATGTGTGAAATGTCACAATGAAACTCAACTTTATTCCTCTCCCATCCCTCTAGCGCAACCTGTCGGCGGCCCATCCGAGGTGCAGCCGGCAGGCCCCTAAAGTCTGGTGACCTGTGGACAGATGAGACTCTCCTGCGTTCCACCTCTAACTCTTCCTACTCAGAGAGCCGCACCGCCACCGTCCACAGAGTCACCACCCTGCCCCCCTCCACCAGGCTGGTAACGTCAGTGACGCCCCCTGCTGGCAAGGCCGTAGCACCACCCCGTGGCCTGCCTTTCTGGCTGAAGCTGCTGCTCCTCAGCGTTGTAGCTGGCTTCATATTCTTCGTCTACCAGACCATGGAGACCAATGCTATGGCCCCCTTTGGAGGGTCCTCCGATTCCACGCAGACCAGTGACAGTTAGGTTAGCAAGTAAGGCTGGATGACGGTGCTCTGGCAGCATAATGTTACTGCCACCATTTTCATCATCGTCATTGTCCCTCGCTTCCTTGGCATTCTTGTTTTTTTTTCTTCCCTTGTTTCTGTCACTTATAATTGGTTAAATGGTCTGGTAAGGTAGCCTAATCTGTATCAACACCTCATGAAGACGACAATGTCCAATATGATATATTGAACCTTGAAGATGACCACCGCTTCTCATTCTGAAATGACAATACTGTCTTCTGTTTGTTTCAGTTTGTCCTTTTCCCATCTCTGAGCCTGTGAGGCTGAGAGAAAGCCGGTCACACCACTCATCTCCAGATAACATACATACACCGATACAATGACTTCCAAATTATGTGAACTTGCTTTATATGGTCTATTGTTTTATTTCTCTGCATGGTGTAGTCGTATGATTGCATTTGCGTGAGTCTGTGCGAGAGAATTGCCTGTGTGTGTCAGGTATGTGTTTCACACAGTTTGCTTTTGTAATGCTGTTATTGAAATCTAATGCAGTTATTAGCAAAAACAGTCAGGAAAAGACTGAAGGAATTTCAACCAATTTTAATCAGTTTTTTCTTGATCTAACAATCTGTACAGCGGGTATGTGTGTGACAGGGATTCTTAAAACTCATGTACACATATAGCTCTTGTATGCCCCCGCACCGTTTTTTTTGTTTTTGTCTTTTATTTGATTGAAATGGTCTATGTAGCCTAATTAATAATGTATGTATTCATTGTAATAAATAATGGAATGTCCTCTCAATAAAACTGTTGATATTGTAATATGTAAGGATAATTTGTCTATTGTGGATCAGACTTTTTTGTTGTTACTAAACTTGAAACAATAATAATACATGGGATTTAAAGCGCCATTCAAAAAACCCAAGGACCCTGTACAGCAAAGAGAGTAAAACAAAACAAGGATAATACGACTATAGCTGCGAGCAGCAATGAACAGGGTTCACAGCATGAAAGAAAGGAAACGAGATCAGTTGGATAACAAAGCAAGCACTATCACGTAGAAACAATCAGTGAAAGCATTACCAAGTTTATCTCTCAATACCACAAGGAGGACGCAAGTGAAGTTAAGTCAAGTGCTGTAGGTTGGTTATCTTTGAGTGTAGCAGGTAATCATTCTTAAAGTCATTACTTAATGTATTGAGTTTATATACCAATTCTGGGGTCAATTTGACTAATGGTTTATGTTAAGATTAGTTAAATATTTTCAGCGTTAGTGTAAATATTTGTTAGTGTAAATGATTTAAATCTGTTGGTACACTCCACATTAACGTTCCAAAATACTTCAATACACTCTCACAGCTGTAATACGCTGACTGTGCAAGCGGCAGGACTTCCGGTTTCAAATTTTCCAAAATGGGTCTACTTTTCACTACGTTCAGACCACATAATAGGTAACAAAATGTGATTATACAGATATACTAAAATATATTTCACATTGTGCGTCTGCATAATTTAAATGTAACATTAATTTGCATTAGACCAAGTCCACTTGATCAATAGTTATTGCTCTAGTATCCTATGGCGCCAGTGTGCCAATGACATCTATAGTGTCACCAATTGGTCTGGTGCAGCCATCTAAGTTTGCAGTGACTTTATATTCACACAGCTTCTATGGGACATAAGGTTTACATACCACATTTCATTGCCCCATGTCCATCGGTTCAGTTCTTATAGCCCTGGTGTGATATGATTCCATCTAGTGCTGTAGCGTGGCCGACTATGAATGCAGCAACTAATCATTATCAAAGCCATTACACTGATGTAATGAGTTTAAATACAAAATCTGGAGTGAATCTGAAGCATGGTTCATGAGAAAAAGATGATTGCAGATTTTGAGCATTAGCGTTACAAATGCAGAGAATTAGTTAATAGTTTCCTTGTTTTTTGAGATGTCAATACCAAATTCAGTGTGGTTCATCTTAGGGACGTCCATGATAGTGATGACAAGTTTCAGATGGAGGAAATTTACAGTGGTTTAAATGGACACGTAAAATCTGTGATTTGTCAATAACTCAGCCACCTTTTTAACTCAGCTTTTCTCAAACTAAGTTAAGACTAGCCATGGGCATACATTCCAAATATGGTGTCATTTGGTCCTATGGTTCATGAAAAGAAGCATAGGAGCAAGAATGTTTAGCATATTAGCATATATACTGGTATAGTGTGAATGCATCAACATTATTTTCTCAAACTCTTTAAGGACTATTATGATGAGTACAAAGAACACATTTGGAGTGAATCTGACTTTTAGTCCATGAGAAGAAGATTTTGTATGATTATTTTAAGCATTTGTTTTACATAGTGAAAACAGTTAATTGTCAATAGTTTCCTTTTTTTCATAGATATCAATGCAAAACTTAACATGGTTCATCATGGTAATGTCTTTGATGACCCTAAAAAGTTTGAAGTTGATAGGCCATTGTGGAGTGGAATTACAGAGGATTTAAATGGACACAAAGTCTGATTTCCTAATTAACTTAAGGGATTGGTTAAGAGATGGCTGAGTTATTGATTAAGAGATTTACCATGGGCCTACATACCGAATTTGATGTTATTTGGACTGGAATTTTGTGTTATTTGGCGTTATATGGTTAAAAGTTTTCAACGTTTTTCCCAAATTTTCAAGATGGAGGAAAATCTATCCTGACGGACCTTATGAGTCCTTGAGGTAAATTTGTTCAGCATGAATAAAAACAACTACATACAACGTTTCAAGTCTTTAGGTCAAACGGGGCGGTGGATATGAGGGTTTAGGTGAGACTGCTTATAACAGCACCACCTAAAGGCCAATCTGTGCCATTCTTTTTGATCGAGTTACTTATGGCCTCTAGTTTCTGTGCCAAATTATATAAAAGTTTCCAATCTATGCTTGATTTATTTGACCATGTCAAGATTTTTGTTTATATATATAAGATTAACAATAGGTTTCACAGCTTCTCTGTGAACCTTTATTAAAATTCAAATAAAAGCTACTTATCTTAAGCTAGGGCTGAGCTAAGCTGAGGGGAAAGCCAGACTGAACAGGTGGAATTTTAGTCAGCTTTTGAAGGTGGTGATAGTCAGAGTTGCAGGTGGCTTGGGGGGAGAGAGTTCCAGAATTTGGGTTCAGCGGTACTGAATGCCCGGTCCCCCATTCTTGTTTTAGGGATGGTGAGTAGTTCTGAGTCAGAGGAGCGGAGACAGCGGGAAGGCGTGTGTATATGGAGGAGGTCGGAGAGGTATGAGGGGCCAAGGCTATGGAGGGCCTTGTAGGTGAGGAGTAAGATCTTGTAGGTAATGCAGAATTTGACTGGGAGCCAGTGAAGGTGGTGCAGAGTGGGGGGTGATGTGTTCCCAGGGTTTGGTGTGTGTGAGGACCCTGGCAGCAGAGTTCTGGACGTACTGGAGCCGCAGTAGTCCAGACTAGAGGTCTTCACGGGTCCACCCAAACCTGAAATTCTAACTTTTTCCTTGGGTCCGGGTCGGGTCCTGTTTGATTGTCATCGGGTCTCGGGTCTATGTAACCACAGCTCTGCATAGCTTGTAGCATATTTATTTTACGCTAATAAGGTGAATTTATTGACTTATAGAAGGCCTAGCCAACATATAAAGGTCAGGTCGGGTCTAGGTCTGGTTGTCGTCGGGTCCATTCGGGTTCGGATCAGATTTTTCTCAGGTCTGTTCAGGTCCGGGTCCCCCTTTTAAAAAATGATTGGGTCCGGTCGGGTCCAACGTTTTGGACCTGAGAAGACCTCTAGTCCAGACGTGATGTAACAATTGATGGTGGAAGAAGGCATATTTGGTGATTTATTTTAAGTGGAGCTCAAAGGAGAGCGTGGGATCCAGGATGACACCCAGGTTTCTGAACTCAGATGATGGGCAGATGGAACAGCCCTCAATGGACATTACGAGGTCGACCCACTTTCTTGAGGAGAGCCTTGGGAGCCACCAGCATGACCTGTTTTATTACTGTTGAGTTTGAGTAGATTGGATGTCATCCAGTTTTGATTTCCTGGAGGCAGTTGATCAGAGACGGGGGAGAGAGATGAGAGGTGGGTTTAGTGTGGATGTAAATCTGGGTGTCATCCGCATAGCAGTGGAAGTTGAGACCATGGCGGCGGATGATCTGGCCCAGGGGAACCATGTAGATAATGAAAAGCAGAGGTTCGAGAACGGAGCCTTGAGGCACTGCAGTACTTTCTAGCTGCAGAGGGGGAGTTGAGCCTGTCAATGATAAAATACAGGCCCCACTGAATACCCTCTAATTAGCCCAGAGTGGAAACCAGGAATAGTTTCACCTATTGCACTCATAGGACCCTGACGCTAATTTTAACTTCACCCAGACAACTACACACAGTCAGTCAGAAGCAGGATTGAGCTACCTACTGACTGACCATTGCCAAAGGAATGTTAAATATAGGTTGTAGTATAGGCATGAAGGCATTCTCTGTGGTTTCTGCTCTCTTATTTGATATTTATTAAACTGGTCCAATCATTCAGAAGTCCTCTTGATAAGAGCTCATAGGAATATTGAGCTAAACTGCAATGGATACATTAGGTACCGCAAGGTGTAATGCCGAGTTCACATGCTACTCGGAACTCTGACATTTCTGACTTGCTAACTGCTTGAACGTGGCATGTGTATAACTATAACCATAGCAAGTTGGAAATATAAGCGTTTCCTAGTTCCGACTAGCATGTGAACGTGGCAAAAGTCAAGACTGCCCTGACACTGATGACCTGTAGGGATGGAAGACTGCCCTGCTCCACAGGCCTAGATTACTACCATGGACAAGAATAGACTGCCAGGGCATAGTAATCTACTTACTCAGACCTCAGACCTCTCTCTCTCTCCCACATGCTCTCTCTCTGCCTCCCCCCTCAATTCAATTAAATTCAAAGGAATTTATTGGCATGGGAAACATATGGTTACATTGCCTCTCTCTCTCCCACTCAATCCCTCTCTATCTCCCACACACATGCACACACTGCACTCCATCATGTATCAACTAAAGTGTCTGGAATACAAATGTGATACAGCAAAAATCATTTGAGCAGTTTTTGAACACAAGAAAGCAACAAGCACAGCAAATGTGTTTAGTCTTCCATGTGGTTGGTGGCACTGTCACTTCTCCTAAAACTCGATTTAAAGAGCATTCTAGCATTGTACTTCTATGATAGCACTGACCGCCTAGGAAAGTCCGCCTAGGAAAATCCTATTTCGTGATTAGACCCCGCATTTTGATTGACTGCACTGTCATTCCGTATATCGTCCCTGATAGGACAGTATGCAGAAGGACTCGCCCACTTTTCCCCGTGACGTCAGGGAAGGACAAATGGATTTACCCCGAGGTCGTTCGGCCCCTGTGAGCGGTCAGTTAATAGAGCGGAGGCGCCATTTTAAGACACCGAGCGAGTGAGTGGAGTTCTATGAAATATTTAACATAACAATTCGATTTTACATTGTTAGAGTAGAATGGAATATGAAAGCTTGTCTTTACTGTAATGCTGTGTTTAGAATGTTTTATTTTGGTAGCTTGGCTTGTGTTGCGCAACCGTTCCACCTTGGGAAAGCTAGCTAACGTTAATCAGCTGCTAACTAGCTAGTACTAGTGTGAGCTAGCTAAGTTAGTTAGTTAACGTAATGTAGCTAACTAGCCAGAGAGTAATAGCTGCCAGCACCAACAATAACATGATGGAATACGGTTTGCCTTTCCATTCAACGTTGTCTGGTTGTAAAACTATAGTTACATCCCACGTGACATTCCAACCCCTTTCCGAGCCTGTCAGTGTCAGCTGTCTGACTGCTGTCTGATCGTGTTTCTATAGCAAGGTAGTGAGCTAGCTTGCTAACATTCGCTTTCATTCTACAGCCCGGTTTTGGACACCATGTATCCGACCACACTAACGCAGTTGTCCCGGGCTAATCCATTCAACGCCCCGCTCTTCTCCCTCCAAGAAATCGAGGAGCCCAAACAGAGCCTTCCCGCAAATGGACAGAGCCGCAACCTCGCTGCCGCAACAATCGCTGGTAAATCAAGGTTCTGCATGCTAACAAGTGCAGTTAGCAAGTAGCTAGCTAGCAAGCGAGCAAGTACGCAGCCAGCTGAATCAATGACAATGATGAGACGAGATACCGATTTTATTCACCATGTGTTATTTAATGGATATGACAGTTTGTTGGTCAAACGTTTAACGGTACCTAGCCACTGTCATGAAATGTGTAATGTCAAAGACAGGCTAGGCCTTGTCTATGGAGGACATGGAAGGGCAAATGTAAACTTTGAAATATGCTGCAGGTGTTTGAACTGAATTAATTTCGTCCCCCAATCGCTGTTTAAAACTAAGGTGAGAGGCCCCTGACTTAAAAGGGCAAAGTAGAAGTTAGGCGAATGTCTGTGTATTGCTTTCTAGCACACCAACCAGCTAAAGATATGCGTGTGACCCCTAGACGGGGGCATTTCATTGGTTCTCATTTCAGACACGTTTGACAAGTTTTGTCAAGATTTAGGATCACTTGAAATGCTATCCCTTTTGTAGCCTAAAGCATGGCCTTCAACAACCCCTCAGTCATATTCTGACAACATTTCATTGTTGCTTTACATTTTTCTATGGAATATTTTTTGTTTTCACGGATTAGCCAGCCTAGTTCTGAAGGTGACATTAGCTATTTTTTAACCACGATATTTGGGTAAGGCTTTTGGTTCGTTTTAGAGCTTGCTGGCCAGTGCCCTTTTTTAAAATAGCATAAACACTGTGTGCTGGTTGGTTGATTAGTTATACAGCTAGTCTGCTCTGCTGGTACAGTGCCTGTTGCACAACAGTCTGCCCTCACAAGGAGTAAATGTTCTATTTGTGCATGGCTCTTTGCACCTGTGATATAGGCCTATGCAGACTACATAGGACAGGACACACACAATTAAGCTCCACTTGCATTTGCCCTTTAGCCTAGTGAAGATGCAGCTTGCTCTTACTACCACTTTTCTAATGATCAACACCAAGTCCCCGTTTTGAAAGTATTGCCTGACTCTTTCTTCAGAGGGAGACAGCTGTGAGTTCGGCTCACGGAAGTATTTACTCCTGTGTGGGTTTGGTGGCATCATCAGCTGTGGCACCACACACGCAGCCCTAGTGCCCCTCGATCTGGTCAAATGCAGAATGCAGGTCTGTCTATCCCTGTGGCCTGGTGCCACTTAAAACCCAACACACTGTTTTTCTTATTTTTATGCATTCATTTGCATGGGAGAATGGATGTATCAAGCAGCCCTGTTTTGTGCAGTCGTGGTGGAGTGTTTGTCATTGTTCCTCCTGTTTTATCCCACTTGATCACCTGATTTTATTGTTTTAGAATGACCCACATCGCATGTTAAGTGTGTGATTCACAATCACCAGTTTTATTGTTTAATGAACCTCCCTGCCTGCTACCATTCCCCTTCTCAATCCACAGTTAAAGGACTTGTAGGTCACTGGAAGGTCAGGAGTGACAATGGAAAAATGTGTTCAGAATGTTCACCCTGCTATTTATAACATGATCAAAGTGCAGCTATGCATTGCTAGAATGTAGCCTATAGCTTTATACTGTAAGTAGGTCCAAAGGCCCAAGTAATTTACACCTCAATTGAATTATTTCCAGCTTTAAAGTGAATAGAGTATAAATGATTTATGCAGGCTATATGTATTATTTCAACTAACTATACAGCTGATGCTTCAACAAAATCGTTTTTTTAAGTAAAAGCTGTTAGACATTTGAGTCAAGTTAGAATTCTCAACGTTTCTTTTTTTTTAACCAATGATGTTTATCCCTAACTTATGATTAGTTGATCAATGAGTGAAAGAAATCATGGGTATATAATCACAATCAGTTAGTCAATTTAAAATCACAAGCAGGGTTGGGCTCAGTTCCTTTTCAATTCAGGAAGTGCATTGTAAACTGATTCAAATTGTAAGCAATTATCATAGAAAACCATTGAGGTAAATTGAAATTGGAATGTCAGTTTACTTCCTGAATTGAAAAGGAATTGACCTAAACCCTGATTCACAAGTGTTTGAAATTTGAACTGACTCATTCCCTGGTGTGTTCTAATGTAATGGTGGCATGTTTGTTGGTGATTATTATCCTGTGTTGCATGTGTCGTGACTGCATGGTGTGCACGTATTGTTGTGTATTTTGCTGCAGACTCTGCAGATGTGAGCTGTGAGTTTGGCTCAACAAAGTACTATGCCCTGTGTGGCTTTGGGGGTATCCTGAGCTGCGGCCTCACACACACAGCTGTTGTACCCCTCGACCTTGTCAAATGCCGCATCCAGGTTTGTGGTACCCCCTGTAGCTGTCTGCTATGTGAAGGCCTCCATAGCTCCTGTAAGAAAAGGTGCCCAATCCCAAATCTACCCCTAAGAAGTTAGTTTAAACTTTATTGTCCCAGAGGGATTGTTCCACAATTGTGGCCTTACAATTCAAGACCTTGCAGTCCAAATTTACCCTTAATTCCTATGCACTTGAATAGATGAGGAAGAAATTGGGTGGAAAACTCGATTTGGGATTGGGCAGACGTTTCCTGTAGATTAGCAGCCATCAGGTAAATCACTAGCTATCAGTAGTAATGTTCACCTGGATAACCCCCTAGTTCACAACCTGAAACCTAGCTAGTATTATTTTTTTGGATATAAACATGGCCTAGAACCCTTAGATAAAATTACCTAGATTTCAGCCCATAAGGCTCTAGACTAGTCTACCCCTATTGTTCCCTTGACCCTCGACTAATCGATTGGTTTTTCTTCCTTAGGTGGACCCTGACAAGTACAAGAGCATTGGCAAAGGCTTCTCCCTCACATTGAAGGAGGATGGAGCCCGAGGGCTGGCTAAGGGCTGGGCCCCTACCTTCATCGGCTACTCCATGCAGGGTCTCTGCAAGTTTGGCTTCTATGAGATGTTCAAGATCTTCTACAGCGACATGCTTGGAGAGGTCAGTCAGGGGTAGGAACCAATGTGGGTAGAAACCAACACGGTGTTATTCCCTGGTTTACAGTGTTTTAAAGGGACACTTCACCCACCAAAAATGGTAAATTACATGCTAATTAGCAGACGCTTTTATCCAAGTACTGTACGTGACTTTGAACCCATGACATTGGTGTTGCTAGCCCACACTGGACCACAGCTCACCTCGCCCCCTCTCATCTAACAGGAGAACACCTACCTGTGGAGGACATCCCTGTACCTGGCTGCGTCTGCCAGTGCAGAGTTCTTCGCTGACATTGCCCTGGCCCCCATGGAGGCGTGCAAAGTGCGTATCCAGACCTGCCCTGGCTACGCCAACAACCTCAGACAGTGTGCTCCCAAGATGTTCGCAGAGGAGGGAGTATGGGCGTGAGTAGATATTGTATTTGTGTTTGAGGTGTTATATTTGTTTTGGAGGCTGTATAACCTGTAAAAGTATTCAACCCTTCTCATGGACAGCTATGAGGTGTGTATGCTTTTGTTCCTACACTAGGTGAACAAATTTGCTTCAACTTGATTAGATTATTTGGGTGTTTCTTGGCTGGTATGGAACATAAGCCTGCAAAAGTAATTAATTATTGCTCCCCATAGCTGATTTGTTAGGTTACCAAACAAACACGCTCCTTAGATCTACCTCTGGAGGGCACTCCTGTGCTGGTGCTGTTGTCTCTGCGTGCTGCAGCTCCAGCTTGGAGGCCCTCAGCAGCTTTTTGGCTGTACAGTTGGAGGTGCTTGAGTCATTGGCGTGTGAGAGCAGTCTACCTGCCTCCCAGCAACCCAGCTGCACTGGCAACCCTCAGTTCCACTGGCGGGACCCTACCAGTACAGCTTTGCTGGGGGATAGACAATCACCTAGGCCCTAATGGTATTTCCCAGGTTTGCGCCTTGATAGTCTAACATAGTTTGTTCTCATATTGTTTACACTCTTGTGTGGGGAAAAATGACTGGGGAAAGTCAGTGCCTTGTTAGTAACCACCGTATTGCTTTCACCTATGGTTTCTGATCAGAGAGACGAGAACAGAAATCTGAATGGAACTGACACTTCCTTCTCTCTCCCCACCCCATCCTTTCTCTCAGGTTCTACAAGGGTGTGGTTCCCCTGTGGATGAGGCAGATCCCCTATACCATGATGAAGTTTGCCTGCTTTGAGAGGACTGTGGAGCTGCTCTACAAACACGTGGTGCCCAAACCCCGCGCTGAGTGCACCAAGGGCGAGCAGCTGATCGTCACCTTCACGGCCGGCTACATCGGTGAGCAGTAGTACCACAGGAAATAGGATGAAGGTGGCCCACCTAGAGTCAGGATTGTGTTGTCCTTGTAAATAAGGTTAGGATTGGGGGAAGCGTAATATGATCCTAGATCTGTGCCTAATGGCAACTTCTACCCAGAGAAACCTGGGTCGTATTCATTAGTGCGCGCCATAGCAAAATGTTTTGCAACGGAAAATGAAAATAAGCGTTTCTTATTGGACATGTACAGGTAGTTGTCCCTCCGTTTCAATCAGTTTTCTTCCATTTGGTGACGAACAAAGATGACCCAGGCTTCTGTTTGATTGGATATAATGGACCTATATAAGAGTGTGTGCTGATGATTTGTCTGTCCCCTGCAGCTGGTGTGTTCTGTGCCATCGTGTCCCACCCAGCGGACTCAGTGGTGTCTGTACTGAACAAGGAGAGTGGCAGCACCGCCGTCCAAGTGCTCAAGAAGCTCGGACCTAAAGGTGAGCGGACAACCATAGGGCTTGTCTTACTGGCTGTACAGTTGGAGGTGCTGGAGTCATTGGTGTGTGAGAGCAGTCTACCTGCCCCCCAGCGCCACTGCTGCACTGGCAACCCTCAGTTCCACCATTGCAGCCAGGCTGGGGGGTGGATAACACTTGTTTTTGTCCCTTTGGAACAGTCCTGTAACAGTCAGTCTACTGAATATGGTCTTTTAAATCTTGCATTGTATGACTGCCCAACATTGGGTGTTTGGCCCGCTCAAAGAAACATAAAAGCAGATGTAATTTATTGATACACTTCCAACACCTCACCTAAACATCCCATCTCCCATTCTCTCCCCCTTTTAAGGTGTGTGGAAGGGCCTGGTTGCCCGTATCATCATGATCGGTACCCTGACCGCCCTGCAGTGGTTCATCTACGATTCCGTAAAGGTCTACTTCCGCCTGCCCCGTCCCCCTCCCCCTGAGATGCCAGAGTCCCTCAAGAAGAAGCTAGGGCTCACTGAGTAAAAAAACAAACAACCCAACTACACTCCAACCCCCTAACTTCATCTCCGGGGCCCCCTCTCGACTCTCACCTCACCACCCTGGCTGCAGCACACAGCTCTGTTTTCTATATTTATGTTCCTAAAGCAGCTCCTCTTCTCCAGGCCCAGGGCTGTTCCTCCCATGTATATTTAAGAGAAAGAGACTGGAAGGGAGAGATCCAAGTTCGTTCCCCCTCTGCACTGATGTACGGGAGAATATACGTACTGTAGAAACATGGTCTGGTTTTATCGAATCGTGTCATTAGTTATATAATTATTAAAATAAATGATTCCCTCTAAAACATGTCCGGTTGTTTTAATTTCTTGAAGTTTTCCACTGCAATTAAAATAATAATTTAGGTATTGGGGTAAACACTGGTATATTGGTATACTATACATTTTAAGCTGCCTGACTGTTTCAGGGTGGCGTCATAGTCAAATTTGAGTTGGCAATAGCTTTGAATTACTTACATTACTTGAAATTACTGTCATGCAATACTGAGTGACACATGATATAGAGCAGGGGTTCCCAAACGTTTTCACTCGGGGGCGACCACTTCCAGCATTTGGGAACAACTTGCGCCCCCCCTAAGTGTGCCACATCTATTTCTATGGGCACAAGCACTGTTCATGACACAAACTGTTCACACCCCTCTTGTTGGTGGAGAGAATGTTGCAGGTTTATTTCTTGCAATTCTATACATTTTGCCATGTCTAAAGTGTATTCAAGGGATATTTGAGTGACATTTATTTTTACAATATGGGCAAAAAAAAATAAAAAAACCGTTAGCTGACATGGGCTAGTTGATCTGGACATTTCTGACAAGTTATAAATAGCTCTCTAAGGTATGCAATGACTAACATGACAACAGGAACTGATGATGCACTACCCAATTTTGAAATTGTACCTTGTGCATTCTACTAAAACTGTCAAGAGTAAGTTTAAAGCCAAACTGAGTTTGTTAAAAACAAAAAAAAAGTATACCTGCACCTCCCCTAGACTGCGCATGGACCACTGAATAGAGTACCACAGTATGAGTCATGGTACCCATAAAACCTAGCGGTCAAACAAAGAAATGGTTCCAATCATTTTTCCATAGGGGATTTTAGAAACGTGACGTTTTGATAACCGTGTTAACCTCTAGAACAAGGTGACTTGTCAATATATTCGCCAGTATATACCCCCCCTTTTTTTAAAAAAAATGCTAATGTGGCTGTCATAAAGAACTACAAATGCCATGATCTGGACGAGTCTGCCGAATTGAGGCAAAAGTAAGAGTTGCTGGATTTACTATCTGATGTTAGCTAAATGTAGTAATAAATAAATTGGATACATTTCTTTAAATGTCTTGTGCAAGTTTTAAATTGACACAATACCTGTTAAAGGCGTCAGCTAGAGATGACGTGCAGGAGCTTGCAGGGATTTGTAGTCTTGCATGATGTCTACTTTGATGCTAATTAGCTGTTATGAGAATTATTTAACAAACTATTTCAGTGTCTCTGTGCGTCTCCCAAAAGGTTGTAAGTCTTTTGGATTTAAGAAACGGACAGAGTCCCAGTCTGCATAGTCAGAGATTTATTCATTGAGAATTCTGGGGCCTCACAACGAGGAACACCATTATATACACACACACATTCTTTGTCCCGAGAGACACTCCCTGACTTAGTTTCACAATATTACAACATAACAACAATTTCGCTCTCCATCCTCTTTCATAAGCTATTCTGATTTCTCAGACTAGACTTCCTCATTCCCCAAAACAGTTATGTTCTAACCCCATGATCGAAATCGCAACCTTTACTCTTTAGCAATTTACATTACATTTACATTTACGTCATTTAGCAGACGCTCTTAGCAATGGTACCTAACCTGTTTACCCACTATCTGGAGACAACAGTCTAAGCCTATATTGAAGAAAATGTTGAATGGCGCAGTGGTCTAAGGCACTGCATCGCAGTGCTAGCTGTGCCACTAGAGATCCTGGTTCGAATCCAGGCTCTGTCGATGCCGGCCGCGACCAGGAGACCTATGGGGCGGGCACAATTGGTCCAGGGTAGGGAAAGGGAATGGCCGGCAGGGATGTAGCTCAGTTGGTAGAGCATGGCGTTTGCAACGCCAGGGTTGTGTGTTCGATTCCCAAAGGGTATAAAAAAATTTTTTTTTAATAATGTAAGTCGCTCTGGATAAGAACATTTGCTAAAAATGACAACACATTTTTTAAAATCACATTATGCAATATTGGTTAATTAATAATTAAAATAAGAACATTTCACAATTCTATTTAAGGGTGGAACATTTAGTCATTACTTTTTAACCTGTATATATTTAATTTCTATATCATTAGCATTTTGGGATCTGAGAGTAAATAGAGCTGAATATATATATATTTTTTTTGTGGTCCTCTGTAGCTCAGCTGGTAGAGCACGGCGCTTGTAACGCCAAGGTAGTGGGTTCGATCCCCGGGACCACCCATACACAAAAATGTATGCACGCATGACTGTAAGTCGCTTTGGATAAAAGCGTCTGCTAAATGGCATATTATTATTATATTGATAAAAGTCACCTTGTCCGGGAGAGATTTACTGTACATGGTTATCAAAACGTCACGCCAGGGTAAGCCTACACGAAACACAGCCCTTATTTTAAGAGTTTCTAAAATTCCCTATGGGGAAAATGAATGGTGGAAAAACAATTGGAACCATTTCCTTGTTTGACCGCTAGGTTTTGTGGGTATTATCTGTGCACCTCTATACCCTCAGAAATAGAAACAGGTGCAGGAACTGTTTCTTTTCTCTATATAAACACTAGAGGGAGCTATATACTATGTACAGCGTTTGTCAGAATGGAATTTAGTTGGGTTACAATGACCTGAATATCACATTTGTATTCCTTTGTGATATACAAAAAAATAATTGTCCCTAGTGATGCTCTTATCTGATGACTGTCTCTGGATAGAGAATCACCCCATTTATGAAAAATGCATCCTGTCAGAACAAAGTTGCCTGCGTCATTCTGCTTTGTAAAATGGAGGCCTGAGCAATGAGCATTGATAGTATGTGATTTGGGTGCAGGGCTAGGAGGTGAGCAGAACTGCCTGAGGCTCTGGGGAATCTAATGGACCCAAGAGGCATCACATCGACGGCCTCCCAATGTTAATCAGACCGCATTGTGACTCAGTAACCATGTCTTTATAATCTATTTGGTTGCTCTTAATAATGTGGTTTTCACATTTCCCTTCCCTGAAAGCAGCAGACACACAATGGAAGCGATGTTTCCAGGAAATTAGATGTGTGTTGTGTTTGCGTACTGCTGACTGTGGAGGTTGGGGGTGGGGTCATGGGATATGGATTCCCATTTCTCTGTGACCCCTTGGTGACCTCTGTCTAACGCGGTAACCATTGTGTGCTTTCAAATAGTAATGACTCAGATGTACTCTGCTGCTACTGCTGTTTGAAAAAAACATGGTTTATTTAAAGTGGGGGGATGTTGATGAGCATGGAATATACTCCCAAAATGTGTGAAATTCAGAAATGACTGTACAGATATTGATATCATGGTACGATTCATTCAATCAGTCAGTAACGGATTCATTTCTTAACTCTATTACTTGTGGTGTTATGTAGCCTAATGTATCATATGTCTACACTTTGTCTTTCATCCATTAGTCCTGGGAAGTACATAACAAGTACTAACTACCACCTCAAGCAACGTAACATTCCAGAGATGCTCAGTACTGCTATAGATAACTAGCTATCCTTTCAAGTTGTATTAGTCGTATGTACAGGATACACAATAATAAATAATACAATATAAGAATAAGAACATAAAGTAATGGCTCAATAAAATAGAATAAACATATAACATGTCCTCAAGTTAACATCGTCCTGTGGTGTAAACTCTAAAAGGATAGCTGCTGAGGGGACAAGCTCGGTTTGCTATTTTTACCCTGGTCCCTAATATATATCACTGTGGACTACTGAGGTGGCGACAGCTGCAGCCCATCAGTGGCAGTTCTCCCAATCCCCAGAGAGACAGGCCTGCCAATGTTTTCCCACTTCTATCTTCCATGTTGTTTTAATACTGCAACTGAAGATAAAACTGAAGTCCTGAAAAGCTTCAAATGTAGTACTATGGAAAAACATTTGAAACACAGGATATTGGAAATAGTCTAAGCCTGCCCTGGTGATATTGGAACTTGTTGCCGTCTCTTCATGATGTGACTGCACCACAGCTGACGACAGCACAGGAAACAGTTCATATTAATATCCTTCCTCTGTGTGTGCGCATGTGTGAATGTGTATGCGGTCATGCAGAGGTGTGTGTGTGTGTCGACTCCATTGTGTTTCTGCCCTTGTGTTGGTTTTGTGGAGGCCACTCTGAAACAGTAGCCAGTGTTCCTGTGTCACAAGAGCTGGGCCGAGTTAGGGGGTGGGCTGAGCCTGAGCCAAAATGGCACCCTATTTCCTATGTAATGAACAACCTCAGGCCAGAGCCTCATGGGCCTCTGTCATGTGTAGTATAAAGCAGTAGCTAGCAATTTAATGAGTTACTGTGTGGGAAACTTGAGGTGTATCATGTGACTAGTGTTTTTCATTGATCATTGATTGATTAATTGATCATGGCAAGTAATGATATAGTTGTGTGATACACATTCAGGGATTGTGAGGAGGAACAATGGCTATCATTGGGCGGATTGGATTATGCTGAGTCCCGGGGCATCGATCTATGGCCGTTACGTGAACGGGCAAAAGTGGTGAGGGAGGAACGCCCTTCTCAAATCGAAGAGTAATCTGCGCCGCTCGGTCATGTTGTCAACAAGGCAGCATGATGCATCTTCCAGAAACATACATCTCTTTTCTGTAAAATATGTTTGAATTTTCAAACTAGTTTTCATTGGGAAGGCAGATAAAGCATTTTTACCATACAGAGGTTGCCATACAGAGGTTGAACTTTTCTGTCATATTGCCCGTTCCCATCAAATTTCTATACAAATATTTGGTGGGATAAATTGAAGCCGAATCTCAAGTGCTTCACATTACAACAAGCATTGCTACCGCTCATGACCTTGTTAATGGTGGGACTGGACTGTTCTGTGTGTCATTGTGCCCTGTAATCACATGTACCCACCTTGTGTGTGATGATAAGGATATCTGACAGGGAGAGAGGGAGTGAGCGAGAAGAGGTGGGAGAGAGGGAGAAGTAGGGATAGAGAAAGAGAGAGGTGGGAGAGAGACAGAAAAAGACAGACAGAGAGAGAGGAATAGAGAGAGACAAAGGGAGAGAGCTTGGTGCACCACACTACACACTCCCTGCTTGCATGTTCACCAAACAATGCCCTTGCTGCAGCTGACTGGATGTCTTTAACAGGATCAGTGTCCTCTCACCTCATTGGCTGAGAAAGTAGGAGTGACTTAAACCCCATTGGGTGCTGCGGCTTCATGTGTGAGATTCATAGCATTGCAGCAACATCAGGAGAGGAGGGAGGGAGAATAGCCATCTAATACAGTATGTGATACATGAGTTTACCTCATCAGTTAAATGAATCTATTGGAGGACAGTGGAATAGATTATAGCAAAGTGGAATGGAGCACAGTGAAATGGAACGCCAAAACATTAGGCTAGTACAGAGTACAGTAGAAATGTAGTAGATTTACCATAGGCCTATGTTAATAAATGTCATCATTAAAATGCATGACATGATTTAAAGACATGTTTTCCTCCACCTA
This sequence comes from Coregonus clupeaformis, assembly GCF_020615455.1. NCBI lineage: Eukaryota > Metazoa > Chordata > Actinopteri > Salmoniformes > Salmonidae > Coregonus > Coregonus clupeaformis. Next base: position 1,331,973 of record NW_025533468.1, read on the forward strand.
CATAATCCCCCAAAACCTGGGAACACTAAAACATGACAAAGGGGAGGACAAACAATGTAGCACTGAGCCAAAGTAAACATCCTAGCGGCAAGGCGTGGTCTATATAGGAGACAACCAGTGTCTATTGTCTTTACACTGTCTGGGTTCATGACATCATCACCCCTCTCTCACCAGTTGACCAAGTGACCGTTGGACCTGTTGCAATAGTTACAATAGGAGACCCTTGTAATATTATATAATCTTACTATGCCCTTTACCCATCACACTGCGAGGGAATGACAACAGTTGACTGTATGTCACTGAAAAATAAAAAAAAGTTAAGTCAAATTTAAAAAGTTTGTAACCTGGCTGCCTTAAAAATTTTAAGTACAATCTGGATTTCGTGTTGAGTTAACTCAATCTAAAGTTACTTCAACCTAGTAAATTAACTGGAATGGACAATTTGGATTTAATAACTTGTTGAGTGAACTTTATACTTTTAGTCAAATCAACTGATTTTTGTAGTTGTCCTAACAAAGCTACTCAAGTTGTTTTGACAAATCACGAAGTGGAGAGGAAGTATTTGATAGTCAGAAAAACATAACTTTTTGTTGTTTTATCTTACCGAAGTTTGTAACCTTTGATAATCCTTTTGAGATTAGCCTTATTCTAAAATGGATTAAATTGATTTTTTTCCTCACACAACACCCCATAATGACAATGTGAAAACAGGTTTTTAGAAATTTTTGCAAATGTATAAACAAATGAAAACATAAATAGCTTATTTACATAAGTATTCAGGCCCTTTGCTATGAGACTCGAAATTGAGCTCAGGTGCATCCTGTTTCCATTTATCTTCCTTGAGATGTTTCTACAACTTGTTTAAAGTCCACCTGTGGTAAATTCAATTGATTGGACATGATTTGGATAGGCACACACCTGTCTATATAATAACCCACAGTTGACAGTGCATGTCAGTGCAAAAACCAAGCCATGAGGTCGAAGGAATTGTCCATAGAGCTCCGAGACAGGATTGTGTTGAGGCACAGATTTGGGGAAGGGTACCAAAACATTTCTGCAGCATTGAAGGTCCCCAAGAACACAGTGGCCTCCATCCAAAATAGCTGTGCAGCGACGCTCCCCATCCAACCTGACAGAGCTTGAGAGGATCTGCACAGAAGAATGTGAGAAACTCCCCAAATATAGGTGTGCCAAGCTTGTATTGTCATACCCAAGAAGACTCAAGGCTGTAGTCGCTGCCAAAAGTGCTTCAACAAAGTACTGAGTAAAGGGTCTGAATACTTATGTAAATGTGATATTTCAGTTTTTTTTTTTTTTATACATTCGCAAAAAAAAATTTTAAACCTGTTTTTGCTTTGTCATTATGGAGTATTGTGTGTAGATTGATGAGGAAATAAAACAATTTTATCAATTTTTGAATAAGGCTGTAAAGTAACAAAATGTGGAAAACGTCAAGGGGTATGAATACTTTCCGAATGCACTGTATGTATACTACCAGTCAAAAGTTTGGACACCTACTCATTCAACGGTTTTTCTTTATTTGGACTATTTTCTACATTGTAGAATAATAGTGAAGACATCAAAACTATGAAATAACACATATGGAATCATGTAGTAACCAAAAAAGTGTTAAACAAATCAAAATATATTTTATATTTGAGATTCTTCAAATAGCCACCCTTTGCCTTGATGACAGCTTTGCAAATTTTTTTATTTTTATTTTCTAAAATCAAACGCACCCCCTGCAACTGGACACAGACATTGATGAGATTCCTGTTTCCACGAATTGAGGATGAAGACAGTATCGCCAAGCTATGGTTGGTCGAAAATGTTCTGTGCTACACCAATCAATATCAAACCTGTAACTCACAGTATAATGGATGCCACATTTGTTTTGTGTTAAATCACATTATCTGGTGTTACAATCTGTAGCTAAGACCATTGCAGCTTATGAGTCTACTATCAATAAGGTCTACCTATATTAGAATCACGTGTTGTCAATCAGCATAGGCTTTTAAACTTGCAAACTTGAACATGACATCTCTCTTTCTCTCTCTTTCCCTCCCTCCCTCTCTGTAGGTGCTGAACACCTTGGATATGCCTACAGTTTTCCTTTTCATATTAAAGTCCCTTGGACACACCTAGTTGTTGGTGTCCACATCACCAACAAACGGTCCAAGTACACCAAGACAGTCGTGAAGAGGCAACGACAAAACCTATTCCCCCTAAGGAGATTGAAAAGATTTGGCATGGGTCCTCAGATCCTCAAACGTTCTAAAGCTGCACCATCGAGAGCATCCTGACTGGTTGCATCACTGCCTGGTATGGCAACTGCTTGGCCTCCGACCGCAAGGCACTACAGAGGGTAGTGCGTACGGCCCAGTACATCACTGGGGCCAAGCTTCCTGCCATCCAGGACCTCTATACCAGGCGGTGTCAGAGGAAGGCCCTAAAAATGGTCAAAGACTCCAGCCACCCTAGTCATAGACTGTTCTCTCTGCTACCCCATGACAAGCGGTCTAGGTCTAAGAGGCTTCTAAACAGCTTCTACCCCCAAGCTATAAGACTCCTGAACATCTAATCAAATGGCTACCCAGACTATTTGCATTGCTGCTACTCTCTGTTTATTATCTATGCATAGTCACTTTAATAACTCTACCTACATGTACACATTACCTCAATTACCTCAACTAACCGGTGCCCCCACACATTGACTCGGTACCGGTACCCCCTGTATATAGCCTCGCTATTGTTATTTTTACTGCTGCGCTTTAATTATTTGTTACTTTTATTTCGTATTATTTTATATTGTTTTTTTTGTGGTATTCTTTCTTAAAACTGCATTGTTGGTTAAGGGCTTGTAAGGAAGCATTTCGCTGTAAGGTCTACACCTGTTGTATTCGGCGCATGTGACAAATAACGTTTGATTTTGATTTGATTTAATAGGCCTATCATATACCTACACAGTACAATAATAAAGCATAGACTTGATGATACAGTACATGCACATGACGTTTTGTAACAACCAGAGATTAAGTCCTTGGGAGATAAATTGAATTAATGTATTTATATGTAGTCGTCGCTATAACAGAAGAGCAGCCCTTAATTTCCTTTTATGTGTGTGTGCAAATGTTGAACGTGGTCCAACGGTCACGACTGGAAGTAATACGGTTTTTGTCAAATTAACGTCAAAGAGAAAAAAATAAAAAAATTGTTTTAGCTAATCCTAACCCTTTCCTAGTTTTAAACAAGTCAAATCTGACAAACGCTTTATCTCATCGAGACAAAAGCTGGTCCAACCGTCTATTTCACAATCTCAATTGCATACTTCTCGCGTCCTCTCTCATAGTCCTCGCTTTCTCAAAACCCATTGGATGAGAAAGCCAGAGGTTCCTCCCCTCTGACCTTCTCCTCCAATGGGTTTTGATAAGGAGGAAACGAGAGGATGCGAGGAGTATGCAATTGAGATTCTCCCCGTGTCAAACTCAGCCAGTGGTCAAGCCCTATGATGCATCCTCCTCCTTCTCTTGATAAAAAAAACTTTAAACCCCGCACTCCACAAGTGAAGTCATCACGCCCTCTTACTACCTGCCTTCTGACGCTGCTTCACTCGCCTTCCTCTTTGGAACAAAAAGGATATAACCGCTCTTTAAAATCTGCTAAAGGTATGTATCTAGCTACGGCCGGTGTTTGCTTTGAATTTTCATACATTTTCTCTTCTGTCATGTGACGCACTTACTCATCACTTTGCTGTATGCTATGAAATGCACGTAGGCCTACACACTTTTTGGATACATTCTGTAGCTTGCAACCTGGTTGCAACAGCCTAAATAATGTTATTGATGTGCATACATGGTTTGGGATTTATTGACATTTGGAATAGTCGATGTGGGCTATTGCAAAACCTTTTTAGATCGACTTTACGGCTGAATAAATAAATAATACATTTAATTTAGCAGACGCTCTTATCCAGAGCGACTTACAGTTAGTGAGTGCATACATTTTTTTTTATACAGAAATGTCTATTGCCGCGTTTGTAGGCTGTCTAGTCCTATGATACACAAAGCCTAATGGCATGCTGTGTTTTTGCGAGGTAGCCTAGCTCCCTAGAACAACCTAGTCGATCGGTTCTCGCAAAAGTGAAAGGGTTGGATGTCGCTCACTTTACAGGAAACGGACATCTTTTCCTCGTTGAGCTTCGTGAGCGACTCGGTTTTGAACATGACAAAGTTCTCGTGTTACGGAATGTGTCATTTGTATACGTGGTTAATGATTGACTACTTTAATATTAGCTTGAACTGTGCAGAGTGTTAATGGAATGTGACAAACGAGGTGGAGGTTATAGATTTTCTGCCATCTTGCAGCCGACTAGTACAAACAAGCATCCGGCGGTCAAGGACGATGGAAGGACAATTGCGTCAATATGATTACTAAAGTGTATTAAACATTGGCCTGTAAGGACATAGCTACGTTTTTATACGGAATTATAATTTACCTATTGTGAAGTCAGTTATCGCATGGCCGACATCTTGAGGCTTCAATATTTTTTTATATGATCAAGCCTATTAGTATTAATAGGCCTCTATAGGGTGACTCCAGGCCAGCAAGGCCCGAATATATTTTTGGTATCTCAGATTGTTCTGGCAATCATCACACAGACACTTAATTGGGACGAAGTATGTTTGATATCCTTTTCACATTTGTATCCTAAACCATTTTTGAGAAGATCATGATGAAAGTGGCAATTTTAAGCCCTTTTTAGACTACATGCCTTCTATGAACCGTACACGATACAGACAACATCTTGGTGTTATCCATTTTAGTCATTTAGAAAACTCTCTTATCCAGAGCGACTTGCAGTAAGTAGTGACTGCATACATTTTTCGTAGCTAGAGGTCCCCCGTGGGAATCAAACCCACAACCCTGGCGTTCCAAGCGCGCGCCATGCTCTACCAACTGAGGCACACTGGACCCATTATAAAGAGTCCTTAGTGTGTTCTAAATATGGATGTCTAGATTCTGAAATACATTTTTCACATTAATATTTTTAATGTTGAATAAATTGTGTATCTCAAGTACCCTTTTTGATTTTGTTCATATTAACACATATTGTTTTAAACAATATACTCTACAAGTACATCACATTTCCAGAGTGCATGCCCTGTAACCTTTTAAATTATGATAAATGTCATGAGCACCACTAACACAGGGAATGGGAAAATTGATTTAAAGGGAACTCCCTCTGTTGGCGGTTTGCTGAATGTGCAATCCTGAAGGAGGGCTGGGATTGGTTAAAGGGGAAGTTTACTTTATTTAAACCAAATCTCTCTTTTTGTTGTAAAATGGCATGTTTATAGACTTATTTTTTAGGGGAAGATCAGCTTGCAGATTGTGGCTTCTAGCAATGTAATTGTCTGCATGATTTCATATGTATGTGTATATATATATATATATATGTATATATGTATATATATGTGTGTGTGTGTGTGTGTGTGTGTGTGTGTGTGAATCCCCAAACCATCACACTACCACCACCATGCTTGACCGTTGGTATAAGGTTCTTACTGTGGAATGCAGTGTTTGGTTTTGGTTTTCGCCAGTCATGATGGGACCCATCTCTTCCAAAAGGTTGACTCAAGTTTGCCAAAAAGCACCTGGATGATCATCAAGACTCTTGGAAGAATGTTCTATGAACAGATGAGTCGAAAGTATAACTTTTTGGACAACATGGGTCCCATTGTCTTGCTGGGTCCCATGAATTCTACTCCGTATCAGAGAATTCTACAAGAGAATGTCAGGCCATCCATCTGTGAGCTGAAGCGCAGCTGGGTCATGCAGCAAGACAATGATCCAAAACACACAATCAAGTCTACATGAAAATGGCTAAAAAGCAACAAAATTGAAGTTTTGGAATAGCCTAGTCAAAGTCCAGACCTAATCCTAATTGAGATGTTGTGGCAGGACTTGAAACTAGCAGTTCATGCTTGAAACCCCCCAAATGTGGCTGAGTTAAAGCAGTTCTGCATGGAAGAGTGGGACAAAATTCCTCCACAGCGACGTGAGAGACTGATCAACAACTACAGCGTTTGGGTGGAGTCATTGCAGCTAAAGTTGGCACAACCAGTTATTGAGTGTAAGGGGGAAATTACTTTTTCACACAGGGGCATTGGGTGTTGCTTATGAAATAAGTATGTCATTGTTATTTGTTAATTCGGGTTCCCTTTATCTAATATTAGGTTTTGGTTGAAGATCTGATAACATTCAGTATCAAAAATATGCAAAAGTAGTGGAAATTAGAAAGGGGGCAAATACTTTATCACAGCACTGTACATTATTGTGTGTTGCTGTATTTCTGATACCTTCAGACTTCTTCTGGTAGATGTGTTTTATCACCCCTTTCCATTTGTTTATCCAGAAATCAAAGCCTTTACTTATGCCTAATTTTTAAGATGGAAAATGGTTGAAAATGTATCTGTTTTCATTTCCCCAAAATATAGACTCCTATCTTTCATTTGACACCCAATTTGTTATGCTCCTATGAACTTCACATGTTGGTGCTCATGGGTCCTTTTTGATGGAAATGCTCATTGTTCCAAAAAAAATTCTAAGCAAAATCAAAACGTATTTTTTTAAAAATGTCTGAATCTAGAAATAATCCATATTTAAGAGCACACTATGGAGTATAATGTCTGTATGTGCGGTTCATGGATCATAGGGTCTTACAAGAGGCATGTATGGGCCTAAAATGGCAACTCTCATTATGATTTTCAAAAAAATGGCTTGTGATAAATGTTGAAAGCATATCAAACATCCTTCCTCCCAATGAATTTTCTATGTGAGAATTGCCAGAACAATCTGATACCAATTTTTCTTCGGGCCTTCCTGGTGTAGAATCGCCCTATAGAGGTCTAATATAAGCTACTAGAACATCACATTTGAAATGCTATGTTATAGCTACGCTGAACAAAAATATAAACGCAACGTGAAGTGTTGGTCCCGTCTTTCATGAGCTGAAATAAAAGATCCCAGAAATGTTCCATAGGCACAAAAGCTTATTTCTCTAAAATGTTGTGCACAAATGTTTACATCCCTGTTAGTGAGCATTTCTCCTTTGCCAAGATAATCCATCCACCTGACAAATGTGGCATATCAAGAAGCTGATTAAACAGCATGATCATTACACAGGAGAATCTTGTGCTGGGGACAAAAGTCCACTCTAAAATGTGCAGTTTTGTCACACAACACAATGTGACAGATGTTTTGAGGGAGCGTGCAATTGGCATGCTGACTGCAGGAATGTCTGCCAGAGCTGTTGCCAGAGAATTGAATGTTAATTTCTCTACCATAAGCCGCCTCCAACGTCGTTTGAGAGAATTTGGCAGTACATCCAACCAGCCTCACAGCTGCAGTATGGCGACGAGCGGTTTGCTGTTGTGAACAGAGTGCAATCATGGTGGGGTTATGGTATGGGCAGGCATAAGCTACGGACAACCAACACAATTGCGTTTTATCGATGGCAATTTGAATTCACAGAAATACTGTGACAAGCTCCTGAGGCCCATTGTGAGGTCCTTTTTTAAATGTATTTATATTTATTTAATGTATCTGTGACCAACCGATGCATATCTGTTTTTCCCAGTAATGTGAAATCCATAGATTAGGGCCTATGAATTTATTTCAATTGACTGATTTCCTCATATGAACTGTATCTCAGTAAAATCGTTAATTTTTTGCATGTTGCGTTTATATTTTTGTTCAGTATACATAACAATGATGTGTCTTGGGATTGCCCCTTCAGTCCACAGTGAATAGGCATCCTCTCTGACCCCAGCCATAGGGCCATTATCCACCCATTTGTCTAGTATTTTGTTAGCCAATTTCTATAGGATTGTTCTGTGATTGACTGACGAGGTGAACACATTGTGCCAGGCAAGCAGTCCTCAGGGGCAAACCTCTGTTTCCCTCTCGCCGTGTCTAGACTTGACAGTTCATGCAGCTTTAGTATTCTGATCATAGAGTACTGATTATGGAATTCCGAACGCATTATGCGTCTACGCCTACATTTAAATGTGTCCACAGTGTGTCCGGATTGGCTTTTCCCACGCTATATAAAGTTCCAGAGTGGGATCTCTGCTACTTTTAGAGTTATGATCCAATTTGTAAGCATTACGGAAAGTATTCAGACCCCTTGACTTTTTCCACATTTTGTTACGTGACAGCCTTGTTCTAAAATGGATTAAATGTTTTTTTTTCACTCAATCTACACACAGTACCCCATAATGACAAAGCAAAAACAGGTTTTTAGAAATGTTGCTAATTTTATAAAAAAATTAACTGATATGACATTTACATAAGTATTCAGACCCTTTACTCAGTACTTTGTTGAAATACCTTTGGCAGTGATTACAGCCTTGAGTCTTCTTGGGTATGATGCTACAAGCTTGGCACACCTGTATTTGGGGAGTTTCTCCCATTCTTCTCTGAAGATCCTCTCAAGCTCTGTCAGGTTGGATGGGGAGCATTGCTGCACAGCTATTTTCAGGTCTCTCCAGAGATGTTAGATTGGGTTCAAGTCCGGGCTCTGGCTGGGCCACTCAAGGACATTCAGAGACTTGTCCCAAAGCCACTCCTGTGTTGTCTTGGCTGTGTGCTTAGGGTTGTTGTCCTGTTGGAAGGTGAACCTTCGCCCCAGTCTAAGGTCCTGAGCTCTCTGGAGCAGGTTTTCATCAAGGATCTCTTTACTTTGCTCCGTTCATCTTTCCCTTGATCCTGACTAGTCTCCCAGTCCCTGCTGCTGAAAATCATCCCCACAGCATGGTGCTGCAACCACCATGCTTCACCGTAGGGATGGTGCCAGGTTTCTTCCAGACGTGACGCTTGGCATTCAGGCCAAAGAGTTCAATCTTGTTTCATCAGTCCAGAGAATCTTGTTTCTCATGGTCTGAGTCCTTTAGGTGCCTTTTGGCGAACTCCCTGACCAAGGCTCTTCTCCCCCGATTGCTCACTTTGGCATGGCGGCCAGCTCTAGGAAGAGTGGGTGGTTCCAAACTCCTTCCATTTTAAGAATGAATGAGGCCACTGTGTTCTTCGGGACCTTCAATACCACAGAAATGTTTTGGTACCCTTCCCCAGATCTGTGCCTCGACACAATCCTGTCTCAGAGCTCTACGGACAATTTATTCAACCTCATGGCTTGGTTTTTGCTCTGACATGCACCGTCAACCGTGAGACCTTATATAGACAGGTGTGTGTGCCTTTCCAAATCATGTCCAATCAATTGAATTTACCACAGGTGGACTCCAATCAAGTTGTAGAAACATCTCAAGGGTGATCAATGGAAACAGGATGCACCTGAGCTCAATTTTGAGTGTCATAGCAAACGGTCTGAATACTTATGTAAAGTTATTTCTGTTTCTTATTTTTTTTTTATAGATTTGCACAAATTTCTAAACCAGTTTTTGCTTTGTCATTATGGGGTATTGTGTGTAGATTGAGTTTTGTTTTAAAGGTAATCCATTTTAGAATAAGGCTGTAACAAAATGTGGAAAAAGTCAAGGGGTCTGAATACTTTCTGAAGGCACTGCACGTTGACCAATAATGGTTTGAAGGAATGCCAGTTTGCTAGTCTTAAATTGGGCTACAGTATATCAAGCTATATACACTAACTGCACTAGAGTAGCTCAAGAAAATAGCAGGACATTTTAGAAAAGTGACATGTAACCCACTATATACTATGCAAAATGGTTTCCAAAAGGTTAGGAAATGTGTGTCAGAACAAGACCTGGATAGGGTTTTTCCTGACCCTTGGCCTCAGACACTAGGATCAGACCTAGGTTCAAATACTATTTAGTGTAGGCTATTTCAATTACTACAAAAGGTGTATTTGGATATGTTTTCTTTGAAAATAGGCTACAAGTAGTTGAATATTGGAATACATTTTCAAATATTTAAATACTCCATGCATTTGAACCCAGGTCTGTTTGGTCCTTGGGGTATTTTAAATAATGTATTTGGAAATTAGTAGTTTAGGCTGTTTTTATAGGAAGTTATTTAAAAATACTTTAAGATATTTCAAAAGTAGCTGATTTGGCCACATTCTTTAAAAATACTTACATTTATTTGAACTCAAGTCTGACTAGGATATTGGTTTTGAGTCAGTCTGGAGTAAATCAATTAAATACAGTAGTGTTTGAGAAATAGAAAGAAATAGATTCCTTGGGTTGGATTCCCAGACACAGATTAAGCCTATGCCTGGACTAAAGAGTGTGCTCAATGGTGAATGTCAATTTGCTTGCTTTTCACAGCAGTTTTCAGTTGACGAACCTTGATTGATAACTAGACTAAAGGTTAAACGCTATCTCCTTCCTTCCCTCCCTCCCTCCAGCGTCGTGGATCATGTCGTCTGTGATGCAGAAGTTGATCACCCCCATGGCCAGCGGCCCCGCTGAGCCCCCTAGGAACAAGGTGACCGTGGTGGGGGTGGGCATGGTGGGCATGGCCTGTGCCGTCAGTGTCCTCCTCAGGGTAAGTCTGACTATCACTGCTACTTTACAACTGCATTACTACTCTTACTATTGCGTTATAAGCACTTTACAAGTACATTAGTACGAGTTTACTATGAATTTACCTCTGAATTACTACTACTATTGTGATACCAACAAATAGTTACTACTCAGTTATTATGTAGACTAGTTGTAATTGTGGATTTTACCATGTCATTTCTAAGTAAATACCAGGTATTCATGACCAAACTATCCTTCCTCTCCTTCTGGCCCTTCTCCTCCTCTCCACCCCTACCTTCTCCCTCCCCCTCCTCCTTCCTGTAGGACTTGGCTGATGAGCTAGCTCTGGTTGATGTGATGGAGGATAAGTTGAAGGGAGAGATGATGGACCTGCAGCACGGCAGCCTCTTCCTCAAGACATCTAAGATAGTCGCCGACAAAGGTAAGAGAATCCCCTTTTTGTGTATGCCACTGGAGTGGCTCAGAGTCAAAATGGCAGAATATGTATGTATTTTGCCATTGAAAGTGTAATGCAGCCTTTTTTTAAACAAGTCCTTGCCAGTTTAAGGTTGATTGCCATTCATTGATTGCCATTTTGACATTTTTTTTCCTGCTAAATGTGAAACTTCTAAATGTATTCTTAATTCAATTCCTCTTTCCCCATCTCTGTCCAGACTATGCCGTGACGGCTAACTCCCGCATCGTGGTTGTGACCGCTGGCGTGCGTCAGCAGGAGGGAGAGAGCAGGCTCAACCTGGTCCAGAGGAACGTCAACATCTTCAAACACATCATCCCCCAGATCGTCAAACACTCCCCCAACTGCACCCTTATCGTGGTGTCCAACCCAGGTACACAAACACACACACACACAGACAATTTAAATCTTGGACACAAGCTAAGTTGTTTCCATCATTATCCCCTAGATTGTGTTTTCCAACTCAGTCCCAACATTCCACCCTTATCAACTACTACAGTATCACACCACTCCACATTACAAGATGAAAGAGAGAGAGAGAGGGCACTGTGATGAGTGGGTGGCAGGGATGGGCAGTCATTTGTTAACGTTGTCAAGGATAAGTGTGTATTCATCCGTGTGTGTTTGTGACCCCTATCCCTAACTCTATCCCCATCTCTCCCTACCCCTAGTGGACGTGCTGACCTATGTGACATGGAAGTTGAGCGGCCTGCCTAAACACCGTGTCATCGGCAGCGGCACCAACTTGGACTCCGCCCGCTTCCGTTTCCTGATGGCTGAGCGCCTGGGCATCCATGCCACCAGCTTCAATGGATGGGTGCTGGGAGAACACGGCGATACCAGCGGTGAGTAGTGGTGATGAGTGGTGATTGGTCCTGGTAGAGCACAGAGACACCAGCAGTGGGGATGATGGTGATAAGAATGGTGATGTCAGTTGAGTGCGTACTTTAGTGGGAATCTGAGTGCATGTGTGAACGTCTTGTCACACCCAGTAAGCCACAAGGTTGTTGGCAGCTTTTAACGGCTTTTTAAAACAAAAGTACTTGTTTTGGCATTTTTACGTCACTCTGCACATCCAGTTATCTGGCAGAAATAATTAGTTATGAATGAGTTGAGTCTGCTTGTGTTTAAATGGGAAATTCAAATATATTTTCTAGGTAAATGAATGAATAAATAAATATCTGTGTGTTAGTCCCTGTGTGGAGCGGTGTCAATGTGGCTGGAGTCAACCTGCAGAAGCTGAACCCAGAGTTTGGCCTTGACGGAGACAAGGAGGACTGGAAGGCCACCCACAAGGAAGTGGTCGACAGGTAAATACCCTAAATCTATCCCTAGCTCCGTCCACAGTCTAAATATGCGCCTCTGACTCAACCTCACCCTGGTAGTAAAGCTGGAGTTTACACCATATTGCGCACCACCGTCTGATTCATTCATATCTACTGGAGTTGTCAAGGTGTAAGGGCTAAAATAAGGATGATATCAGGCTGGTCTAATTTTTGGTATCATTAATATATCTAGTTCTACTGACATTGTATACTAGAATAAATATCAAAGCTCGCACTCCCTTCCATTTTGGATTTTGAATTAACCTTTTATTTGAGTTAATGTTCATGCAGCTTCCCCTCATTGAGAGAGACCTGTTCAAGTCGGACGTAGATGTTGACTGACGGTGATTGTTTTGTTTTGGGTGCTCCTCCAGTGCCTATGAGGTGATCAAGCTGAAGGGGTATACCAACTGGGCCATCGGCCTGAGTGTGGCTGACCTCACTGAGAGCATCATCAAGAACATGAGCAGGATCCACCCTGTCTCCACCATGGTCAAGGTGAGGGGATTACACCCACAGACACATGTGTGCAGACACACACACAGTTACACACACATTATGCGCATGTAAACCCACACAGAGCGAATCAAACGCACACATTTCTATGCGATAATGACTGACGGCTGTGTTTTTGTTTCCCCAGGACATGTATGGTATTGGTGAGGAGGTGTTCCTGTCCCTGCCATGCGTGCTGAACAGCAACGGAGTGGGCAGCGTGATCAACATGACCCTGACCGACGCGGAGGTGGGCCAGCTGAAGAAAAGTGCAGACACACTCTGGGGCATCCAGAAGGACCTCAAGGACATCTAGACACAACACACACACCAAACCAACAACCCACAGGCGGACGGACTTCACACCTCTACCCTCCCTCCGTCTCCGATGCAGTGACTCCCAGACCTAGTTCCAGCCCCCTTCTGATCTACTGTATCCATCCCCCTTTCATCTTAATCTGCTGGTATAAACTCTTCCTTTCACCCCCTTTGTAGGATGAGGTTGGTGTGGTGTTTCCATGCTAGGTACTGTGTGAACCAGTATGACTGTACGTACCCTCATTGGATTCATGTGTTGAAGCTATTGTACTATGATCAAAAGAAAAGTGTTGGCTTTATCCTCTTTCATTTGCACTGTTCTGTTCACTCCCTTTAGGGATTGCAGAAACAAAGACCCTATTACTCAGTCACATCCTGTCAGGGAGCAGTGGTGTTGGTTATTGTGCTAGGTGAGGCGAGATGTTCAGTATGTTTCTTTCTGGCAATCAATGGCAAAGGTAGAAAGAGGGCAGAGGTGGAATCAATCAAAACATCCTACTTGAGTTATTATATCATACTGTAACTGCCATGTTGATTGTGTAATGAATGACAACAAACAATGAGTAACTTTAATAAATATTTGAACCTTTATGAAGAATTGTGTCCAATGACTGAAATGTCCCTCAGTAAACTGGGCTACAGAACGCCTCCCTCTGGTTAGATATCGCAACTAAATTATCTGACATTTAAAGATCCCTTGTCATGCTTTTATTCACATAAACCATCAAATTAATATTGACAATATGTTCAGTAAAGAAACATTCTGTCAATTAGGCAACACTTTTGCATGTTCAATCACAGAACCATATTGGCTTTTACATTGCTTTCCTTCCCAACCAACAAATTGCTGCGCTGTCCACTGTGTGGTGGTGCTGAAATGCATCTAGCCGATTCAAGGCAATTATTTTTCCTTATCATCATTACAAGGTGTAAGAATTACATTACACAAGACAAGAACAAAACTTTTATTCAGCAGACTTATGCATTTCCCAAACCCACCTTTTATAAGTAGACACACAAACTCTTTACCTTATGAGTGACTTGTTATAACGATGCTGCTATAACAGTAAGAAATTGACCATATCCATTTGTTCCTTCTTTGGAAGAGAAACTGCTTGTCCATTTAGGCAGGAACTTCTAGTTCTCGGAGGTAGAGTAGAATAGGCAACAGTTTGCTTGTCCTGGATCTTATGAGGTTGGCCTTGGATGGGTTAAATTTGTCGCGCTTTCCAAATCGGAGCCCAAATGGGTTGAAGTTGAATTTGCTGGTCCGAGTTAAACGATGTTTGCAGATCATTTGTCGCTGGTCTTCATCACCCTCTTTCAAAAGGTAACAAATGTTAGCATCTTCAGGTAAATTCGGACTGACAGCCTTGCTTCTCATCACCACAGAGTGCCCCTCTTGTACCTTAGCAGGTGTATGTCCTGAGAAAAGAGAGAGCATCAAATTATAAAATCGAATTTTCTTAGCTTATTACTTTATGATATTGAAAAGTTTGCCTCAGGACATTATGAGAAGAAAATGACCTATAAGATGTCAATATATTAAATTAACCAATTACCTGGGATATCCGTCCTCCCAAATCCATGCATTGGAGTCCCCAATGTTCCATACTGGCGAATTATCGCACAAACCAGGAAAAATGCCAGCATTCTCATTCTGTCAAAATCCAGTGATCACACTTCGCATCCAACCAATGCAGCAAGAAACTATATGTGGTCATCTACACTTGGCTGTCTTTCTTTGATGCATGACGTGTATTCTCTGCCTTTTTATATTTCCGTCTGTATGCCCCGGATTGTTAGGAGCTAGATGACAGCGGATGAGTCGCTGTCCACTGCTCTTAGTGGTGCTGAAATGAATAATTCATCACCTTCTAGGAAATGTTGACAATCCGCAACAAGGGATGACTTTTCTCTGAAAACATGACGATCAGATGTGGTTGTTGTTGAATTGATGCAGTTTGCTACAGTGCATGAGAGGATTGAGGGATATGGGAAGATTTTGGGCAGCAGTTTAGACACTAGCCAAATATAAATTATGTGTAAATAATATACATCTATATAACTTACTTCACCCATGATTGATTCTTGTAATGTTGGTCCATCAGAATTGCATGCATTCTGTTTGACCAACATTCAACCACATGTATAAAACTCACAACTCATTCAGGACGCATGGGGGTGCCAAGTGTTTGCATAGCCAACACAACATATAGGGCCTATTTCTGGGAATGAAACGAGATTTCTTGATGAGAAATTATGCCATAAACCACCAATAGGCCTACCTATAGGCTAAACCACCTATAGGCTAGTAACATTGAGAAATAGGACTATGCGCTTGAAAAGGCTACGTGGACTGAACATGGATTAAGAGCGAGGTCAGGTTTCAATGTGTGGAGACACACTACACAGCCCTAACTCTTGGCTGTCACTGGGTATTGTCCAGTTAAACAAATGAATGAAAGTTCAAGCGAACATTGCGCCACGTACACTTTCTGCGTCATCATCAGCGGAAATGAACTGTAGGCTACCTAGGTTTTATTTTTGTCGCAATTACTGTTTTTTTCCTAACACAGACTATTGTTTTAAAACAAAAGTGTAATTTGTGAAATTATTTAGGCTACTGTAATTAATGTCGAGGTCCCTCAATTGCAGACATGATATGCATGATAATAAGACTCCAGTAGGCCTAGTATAGTTTACATCGCCTAAAAAGGGAAACCATAGCCCTATAAATAGTAGGGCCAAATTCATGATATAAATAATACAATATCGAAATGTGAATGAGTATTCTTAATATCATGAATTTGGCATACTGTTTAAGGCTAGGGAAACCATAGAATAATACATGTGAACTTTGATTTTTAATTTATGTAGGATCTTCATTTGATCACTCGTTTGATGCTGAGAATTATCCTGCACAGCACGAAATTCAAACGTGTAATGTATTTGAGTTTTAAAAAGGCTTCTAAAGTTTGCAATTTACAGTAACGAAAAAGTGATCAACTCCTATAAAAATTTCCATTAATTAAAATCCACATAATAATTCATATTTCCTGTTGCTGCAGGATTATTTTCCTGCTGTAGCAAACTGCTTCAAATTAAGATCCTACATCTGTATATTCTCCACTTTTGCTCACCTTTGATGTATTTTGATGTCTGTGTGTGGACTTCAGTCCTGTACATGCAGCCAGGGAATGTTGACTTTCTGTTCACAGACGAGGGTCGGATTCAATTACAAAAAGTAGGCGGGCTGGACAGTGGACTGCTAAGAGTGAGGCACTGGGACCATGGGATGTATGTTGCATCCTCTTCTGAGTCCAAGTGAACTCCAGTGGAATATTCGGATGTGAGAAGATAGACAGTTTACAGTTGAACCTACAGAGGAGAGGACCAACAAACTGAGAGAGCATCAGTGGCACTTATCTTTTCTTTACTTAAAAACGTGTTGATAGCAACATGCCCCTGACCCGTTCCTTATCCATGACGTCACTGAGCGGTCTGCGGCTGTGGGAGGAGGAAGATCTACCTGTAGACGACCTGTAGACGACCTGCTGCTGTTTGAGGTGGCCTGGGAGGTCACTAATAAAGGTTAGTATTACCAGACCAATAATTATCTGCAAGGAGACAGACAATTCACTGTAAAGTCTCTTCCAATGGTATGTGTCTGTAGAGTATAACTGTTTTGTGTTCCTCCTCAGTAAATGTAATAGTGTCAGTGGATGCAATGTTGCATGCATTGTCTATAGATGTCATTGATGTTACTTGTCCATTCATTCATTGCATGATCTTGCAATTTTAATAGTACATCCTTTATTTTAGGCAGTATTACTACTTTTGTGTAATGATGGGTTGCAGTGAAGTGTACAAATATGGAGCAACTCTTAAGCCATTTTGCCACAACTTTGGAAGTATGCTTGGGGTCATTGTCCATTTGGAAGACCCATTTGCGACCAAGCTTTAACTTCCTGACTGATGTCTTGAGATGTTGCTTCATTATATCCACATAATTTTCCTTCCTCATGATGGCATCTATTTTGTGAAGTGTACCAGTCCCTCCTGCAGCAAAACACCCCCACAGCATGATGCTGCCACCCCCGTGCTTCACAGTTGGGATGGTGTTTTCCGGCTTGCAAGCCGCCCCCTTTTTCCTCCAAACATAACGATGGTCATTATGGACAAACAGTTCTATTTTTGTTTCATCAGACCAGAGGACATTTCTCCAAAAAGTACGATCTTTGTCCCCATGTGCAGTTGCAAACCGTAGTCTGGCTTTTTTATGGCGGTTTTGGAGCAGTGGCTTCTTCCTTGCTGAGCGGCATTTCAGGTTATGTCGATATAGGACTTGTTTTACTGGGATATAGATACTTTTGTACCTGTTTCCTCCAGCATCTTCACAATTAATTTGCTGTTGTTCTAGGATTTATTTGCACTTTTCACACCAAAGTACGTTCATCTCTAGGAGACAGAACGCGTCTCCTTCCTGAGCGGTATGACGGCTGCGTGGTCCCATGGTGTTTATACTTGCGTATTATTGTTTGTACAGATGAATGTGGTACATTCAGGCGTTTGGAAATGTGGTACATTCAGGCGTTTGAAAATGGTAGACCTTGTGGAGGTCTACCATTTTTTTTCTGAGGTCTTGGCTGAATTATTTTGATTTTCCCATGATGTCAAGCAAAGAGGCACTGAGTTTGAAGGTAGACCTTGAAATACATCCACAGGTACACCTCCAATTGACTCAAATGATGTCAATTAGCCTATCAGAAGCTTCTAAAGCCATGACATAATTTTCTGGAATTTTCCAAGCTGTTTAAAGGCACAGTCAACTTAGTGTATGTAAACTTCTGACCCACTGGAATTGTGATACAGTGAATTATAAGTGAAATAATCTGTCTGTAAACAATTGTTGGAAAAATTACTTGTGTCATGCACAAGGTAGATGTCCTAACGGACTTGCCAAAACTATAGTTTGTTAACAAGAAATTTGTAGAGTGGTTGAAAAACGAGTTTAATGACTCCAACCTAAGTGTATGTAAACTTCCGACTTCAACTGTATATGAACCTTAACCATACTGGCAAAATAAACGTGTTCCTGGAAAATAGACTGAACTAGACATGAGAGTCCCAATGATCATAGAAACATGATGTACTTTTTGTAGTATAGGGCTCTTCAGTTCTGTGTACTGTATACGGATCGGTTGTCTGAGTCTATCCTGTTGTGAAGAATTCAGAGGTTATCATTTATGCGGTGTTGGGGAGTAGTGAACTACTGTATATGTAGTTCAACTAGTAATTTAACTACATTTTGCAGTAGCTTAGTGGTAGATGAACTAAATGCAAAACTTGGTAGTGTTTTCAGTAGTTAATTACTTCTTTTTTTTACGTAGTGGTGTAGCTAACTACTGGAACTACACACTACTTTTTATGCAAACATAAAATAAAATATGGGTGAAGTAAGCAAGAATTTCCTTTCTTTTTCGGTATCAGACCTGCCTAATTCTTACTTGAAACATTGTTTTTGTATTTAATAGACTAAATTACACATTCTGTTAACATAAGCTACCCTTAAGAACAATATAGTTTACTTAACTAAAGTTACTACTTTGTGAAACATTATCATATCTAAATCTGAAATGTCATAGACTACAAATTGCAATAACAGATCACTTTGGGGTCATTAGTGTAGCTTAACTTCTTCCAGTGTGAAGTAATTGGTAGCTTGGTAAACTACACTGCTCAAAAAAATAAAGGGAACACTTAAACAACACAATGTAACTCCAAGTCAATCACACTTCTGTGAAATCAAACTGTCCACTTAGGAAGCAACACTGATTGACAATACATTTCACATGCTGTTGTGCAAATGGAATAGACAACAGGTGGAAATTATAGGCGATTAGCAAGACACCTCCAATAAAGGACTGGTTTCGCAGGTGGTGACCACAGACCACTTCTCAGTTCCTATGCTTCCTGGCTGATGTTTTGGTCACTTTTGAATGCTGGCGGTGCTTTCACTCTAGTGGTAGCATGAGACGGAGTCTACAACCCACACAAGTGGCTCAGGTAGTGCAGCTCATCCAGGATGGCACATCAATGCGAGCTGTGGCAAGAAGGTTTGCTGTGTCTGTCAGCGTAGTGTCCAGAGCATGGAGGCGCTACCAGGAGACAGGCCAGTACATCAGGAGACGTGGAGGAGGCCGTAGGAGGGCAACAACCCAGCAGCAGGACTGCTACCTCCGCCTTTGTGCAAGGAGGAGCAGGAGGAGCACTGCCAGAGCCCTGCAAAATGACCTCCAGCAGGCCACAAATGTGCATGTGTCTGCTCAAACGGTCAGAAACAGACTCCATGAGGGTGGTATGAGGGCCCGACGTCCACAGGTGGGGGTTGTGCTTACAGCCCAACACCGTGCAGGACGTTTGGCATTTGCCAGAGAACACCAAGATTGGCAATTTCGCCACTGGCGCCCTGTGCTCTTCACAGATGAAAGCAGGTTCACACTGAGCACATGTGACAGACGTGACAGAGTCTGGAGACGCCGTGGAGAACGTTCTGCTGCCTGCAACATCCTCCAGCATGACCGGTTTGGCGGTGGGTCAGTCATGGTGTGGGGTGGCATTTCTTTGGGGGGCCGCACAGCCCTCCATGTGCTCGCCAGAGGTTGCCTGACTGCCATTAGGTACCGAGATGAGATCCTCAGACCCCTTGTGAGACCATATGCTGGTGCGGTTGGCCCTGGGTTCCTCCTAATGCAAGACAATGCTAGACCTCATGTGGCTGGAGTGTCAGCAGTTCCTGCAAGAGGAAGGCATTGATGCTATGGACTGGCCCGCCCGTTCCCCAGACCTGAATCCAATTGAGCACATCTGGGACATCATGTCTCGCTCCATCCACCAACGCCACATTGCACCACAGACTGTCCAGGAGTTGGCGGATGCTTTAGTCCAGGTCTGGGAGGAGATCCCTCAGGAGACCATCCGCCACCTCATCAGGAGCATGCCCAGGCGTTGTAGGGAGGTCATACAGGCACGTGGAGGCCACACACACTACTGAGCCTCATTTTGACTTGTTTTAAGGACATTACATCAAAGTTGGATCAGCCTGTAGTGTGGTTTTCCACTTTAATTTTGAGGGTGACTCCAAATCCAGACCTCCATGGGTTGATACATTTGATTTCCAATGATAATTTTTGTGTGATTTTGTTGTCAGCACATTCAACTATGTAAAGAAAAAAGTATTTAATAAGATTATTTCATTCATTCAGATCTAGGATGTGTTTTTTAAGTGTTCCCTTTATTTTTTTGAGCAGTGTATATTTTAGGAGTAGCTTCCCCAACACTGCTTATCAGGTATGCTGAGTAAATGTATTTGGCACAAGGGAAAATTCTTATGCACCTATGATGGTGTGCAGACGTAATACAGTGGTTTGTGATTGTTGATGGTCCTCTTCACAAATACTTCACAACTGTAGCTTATCTTTTCTATGATCATTTGCAGCATTTTCAAGTTTTTTTTGTTATTTATATCATGGTCTTTGTTTTTGTTAATTCCAGTGTATCTTAGACTATTAATCATGCAAAATACACAATATCATGTAGAATTATATCTTAATATGTGGACACACTCACCCCCCCTTATGGGTGTCATAACAAGTCACAAGTTAGAAAGTTTGAATCTCATGTATATTATATATATTTCCTCTAGTGGGTGGGATCTACACAGTGATCCAGACCAAGGCCAAGATAACAGTGGATGAATGGGGGTAGAACTTATTCATGATGGGGCCGTACTACGAACACAACTTCAAGACCCAGGTGGAGCAGTGTGAGCCCCCCAACCCAGCCATCAAGAAAGCCATGTGCGCTCTCATTGACAACGGCTGTCTGGTACTCTACTACAGACTTATTTTATTATATTATTTTCTATTCTATTCTATGGGTATGACATGCAAGTGGAGAATACACAATCCTGTAGTAGTACTTTCTGTCCAGAAGAGGGCAGACATGCACTTCTACAGAAGTAGGCCTACGCTGTTGAAGCCAATAGAGTTAGATAGAGATTATGAAACCACAAGATGGCAGACAAACACCATCTCCAGAATCAGAAACAAACAAATATATCAGCAGCTTCAGAATCTATTATTTAGTAGTATTTCAGCTTTGCCCCATGTGTTTGATACTGTGATTGTGGGTCTCATGTGTTGATTGGTACTGTCTTATAGAACCACACATATCTTTCCCTTGTGTTGGGGTTCTACTGTATGTTTTAGGTGTACTTTGGGTGCTGGCTGATCGAGGGCAGTCCCTATGTGATCCTATTTGACATGGGGTCAGCAGCCTGGAACCTGGACTGATGGCAGGGGGATCTGTGGGACACCTGTGGTATCGGCCTGCCCGCCCATGACAGAGAGGCCAACGGCTCACTCATCTTTGGATCCCTGGTTGCCTGGTTCTTTAAAGAGGTCATTTGTCAGCTTGTTAAGGATGCTGTGAAAAATACTCTGAAAGAGGTTTAAAGATTTGTTTAAAGTCAAGAATATCTGCTTGATGTGAATACCTTAATGTCAGATATCTTTAAAAATAAATGATACAGTAGCCTACTTCTTTTTACTTAAATCATATTCACCCTCTTGGGTAATATGAGATTTCAGAGCTAATTATTAGTAATGAATTGCTTTAATTTCTAGTTAACCGACCAGCTTGGAGACTCGCCCAATGTCCTCGTCCATTTCCATGAGTGGCAGGACTTATTCTCTGTCTTTGTTATTCAAATGCCTCACAAAACGTTATCCTCTTCACAGAGGCAGGTGTTTTTGTTAGATTTAGTGTTTCTCATAGTATCTTCCCTGTGTGTCAGGGAGCTATGGGTCTGTGTTGTGTTGTGTTTATGCTGGTGTATGGTACTGTAATTGGCCCTCAGGCTAAGTGTAAAAAGGTCATTGTGGACCTAAAGGTCATTCACTGGGTAGGCTGGGTAATTGACAGCATCTTCTCATTATGGAGAGGAAGAGGAAGCCTCCTCATCACTGGCAGACAGGAGACTCAAGAGAGATCCTACTTCAAACATTTGTCAAACTGTTTGATTGACAGATGCCCAACGAACTCAAAATGAAGCCCATAGCCCCAATACTAGTTATTGTAGATCTCAACATATGAGGTTTTATTCACAGGTTTCATTCACTATTCACCTGATATTTACTTAGAATGTGCATGACAATAGGTCATTACACAATAGTTATCTCTTAATAATGACCTATTAATGACTCTTGTGTTGATTTCTGATGTGCCCCTGTCAGTTCAACATAGACCAGGAGGCTGGTGAGAGGCAGATCTACCATCGCTACTGTCTGGAGAGAGTTGCTGTCCATTGTGCCCATGTCTTTACAACTGTATCCCAGATCACTGCTGTAGAGGCTAACCACAGGCTGCACAGGAAACCAGGTGAGGTGGCCAGGGTCCTGTACATTACGGTCCACTGTACCAAAACCTTTCGAAATGGAGGAGGTAATACCTGAAATTGTCAACTTATGTCCAATAAGAATGCTCTTTTCACGTTTCAAAATGTTTTCTCCTATTGAACAAAAAGTGACAGAGCAGGGATATTTGATATTGAAGTAAGCTGTGTTTCTCTCTATCTACTGTACAGATGTGGTGACTCCAAAACGGATTGAACATTAAGAAGATCTCAGCCACGCACGAGTTCCAGAACCTTCACTCCACTAACAAGGGTCGGAATCAGGAATTCATCAGGGGACACTTCTATGGGTAATACTTAAGTCCTTATTACGTTTTCAAGTTTGTTATCCAATATACTGCTAACTATATAACTATTGGCTGTTTTAAAACTATTATCCCTTGTTTCTTGTCAGTCATCTAGACTTCAATCTGGAGAAAACCCTCTTCTTCTTCATTGCTGGACAATATGAGTTCTCCAACAAGAGAGCTGACATCTTCCTGGAGTCACTGTCCAGACTTACCTACCTGCTGAGGGTATGGGCATCTAATCAATACTGCACATGTACTGGTCTCTCTCATAACAAAATGACAGTTTCATCCTAAATTCTTCATCTCATTTTTTCCCTTCTCTCCCAGGTGCATAAGAATGACGTCACAGTGGTGGCGTTCTTCATCATGCCAGCCAAGACCAGCAACTTTAACGTGGAGTCACTGAAGGGACAGGCGGTACGCAAACAGCTCTGCTACGTCTCTGCAACCCCAAAAATGTACACCTCATGGAGTTCTGCAAAATGTCTGCAATGTTAGCACCCAACATTTTATGGAAATAACATTCTAATTTGCATTCTTAGAAAATTGCCTTGGAACTTGTGTTGCCAACATGGTTCGCATTAATATGTTACATCTTAAACAATTTGTTGATTATCTACGTATATCTCTCTGACAGGGACACTACTCACACTGTGAAAGATAAGTTTGGCAAGAGGCTTTCCGAGGCTTTGTTAAAGTAAGTCAATTTAAATGTAAGTAAAAAATACAGAGAACCTGTACTGTATGTCATATCAGTGTAACACCCCTCTATTTGACAACCCTGCCATTTATCCAGGCAATCCTTAGCAGGCTCTTGTTATGAATGAACTAAGGCTTCACTTAGTTCATTCATGCGGATGGTGCGTGACCTTTGGGTCTTCCACATTACCAACGTGTGGAACGAACTTCCGTGTTAATGAAGGGCTTGTCCATGCGGGTTATAATGTGATTACTTGAGTGTTGCCTTACTAACCTGCTGATGACCTCATGATGTCTTCAGAGGAGACATCCCTGATATGAACACCATCCTGGACAGAGACGACTTCACCATCATGAAGAGAGCCATCTATGCCACACAGGTAGGAGTTGAATAGACAGATAATGTATGAAATATACTCAGGTAAAGGTTATAGTATATCATAGTTGTAAGAGGTGCATTATACACAGTAGTAAAGCCATAAGGAGTTAGGTTATCAAGAATGCTAACAGTCTCCATATTGTAGATTCGGTGAGGTCTACATTATGATTAAAAGACTGGCGTATAGACATTTGTATGGTGAACATCAAATAAAACAGAGTTGGGGTGTGAGACAACCAGAGTGGTAGAAAGACAGAGAAAACTGGACAACAAGGTAATGTAGAGATGTATCGTCCAGAGAATCCCAATACATTGTACCCTGCTGTTTTATGAAAGGAGTAACTTAACATTGACGTGGTGGGTCAATGTGAGGTATGCCCTTGTAAGGTGATCAATTCAGAATGGGACTGGGGGATTCCTGGTGCTAAAACTATGAATGAATGGTCCCTGCAGTTATACAGCCCAGCGTGAATCATTGAACCGTCATAACACCAGGCCATGGGTCAATAGATTGGATGGTGTTGCAGTATTTAATAGCAAAGAGCCAATAGAAATGGCGTTGTCACTTAGATTTATTCATGTCACGTGTGTAGGCGTAAAAATTACGACAGGTGTTTGATTGGTGGACAGATTGTGGCCGTTGTTACTCTCACTGCCATTTTTATTGACCCTGAGTCCCATTTGTGTTAGATGTACCAGTACAGAAATACTTGTCTGTCTGCACTTTTGCTGCATTCACACAGTGGTTAGAGTGACAAATGGCTTTGCATGTCTGCTAAGTTCTTACGCCTCAAAGTTGATGTGAGATGTAGCCGCCTGTTCACTTGTGACATGTTTTTAGCATTACTGTCTATTCAGCAACTCTTTTACATGCACGTTAATATCTTCTGAGATAAAGGCTTGTGTTTCTTTTGAGGGTAATCCCAAGAGAAGAGAATCATTAAATATCATTAGGCCAATGGTTAGATACTCTTCTTCAGATCCATATTCCTGATGTCTACCCGTAAAGGTTATTAGTCATGGATCAGTGACTTATAGATGTTGATACGCGCCATGTTTACTGCTCAAGGCACGTGCACAATGATGACGCAGTCACAACACGTGCACATGCACGCACGCACACAGACACACACACACACTGTACTCTGTCTGTTTCTCTCTCTGCAGAGACACACCCTTCCTCCAGTGACCACTCACAACATGCTGGATGACACCTCTGACCCTATCCTGGCCAATGTGAGACGCATCGGTCTCTTCAACGCTCGCACTGACAGAGTCAAGGTATGCAGGATGTTTGTTTGATGTCCATGTTTGATAGTGTTTTGCCTCGTTTATTGTGTTAAACCAGTTGAAGAATTGTCTGGAAAAAGCCTGGCAGCCGAGACATTGACTATATAAAAACACCATAAAGGCTCATACGTGCTTATGATAAGTAATACCTGTTGCGTTTATGTGAAGTACTATCAAAGTGTTCTTTATTCCGTTACAGCAGTGGTTCCCAAACTGTGGGTCGCTGCAGTGGTCCAGGTGGGTCACGGGAGGACATTGCCCCCCCATTTGTTTTATTTTATTTTTAGAAATACATATTCGGTATAGAAAAACGCTTTCATTGTAAACTTAAATGACTAAAACCAAATAGAAAGGATGTAGAAAAGATAATGGACCTATACATTTCTCTATAATAGCTTATAATTTTTGAGAATTTAAAATCAACACAATAAAAGCTAGACAATCAGGACCACATTGATTTTGTTATAATGTTTGAGGATAAGAACACAGCAGTAGCCATGCCAAAATGCGTAGAATTGTAGGAAATTAGCTTTAAAATTGCAACATTTTCTTTCAGCTCCATGGCAGGATGTGTGGAATTGCAGGAGATTCGCTTTGGAACTGCAACATTTTCTCTCCGCTGCCACGATAATATATTTGACTTATTCTTTGGTCTGTGTATGTTTTTTCACCACATAACACTTATGGTGGGTCGCAGCTCAAAAGACACCTCGATTGGTGGGTCACAAAGCAAGAACGTTTGGGAACCCCTGTGTTAGAGTATACTGTATATGCCATCTAGCAGACGCTTTTATCCTAAGCAATTTACAGCCATGAGGTCATAGATTTTACGTCCCCCTATCTTACCAGCACCATGCTCTACCAACTGAGCTACAGAGGACCCTTAGAGCACACAGTATAGCCAGTGTAGTACTGATCTCTATATTTTATTCTAAATGGTACTAACAGACATGTTCCCGGATACACTCAGATAGTGTCCACCAGTCCCCTGCTTCCTATGGACTATGAGGAGTTTGTACGAGGCTGTAACCTGGGGGTCTTCCCTTCTTACTACGAGCCCTGGGGACACACACCACGTGACCTGTCACACTTACAAAGCCTGCGAACATAAACTCCATCACTTGGGTTTTCTCTGGCAAATGTTTCTATCATTGTTTTTGTGTATTCCTTCATGTGTGTGGAGAGTTGTATGTTGTGTGAGTGTACTATTAGGTTGTAGTTGTTATTGCTGTGATGGGGATACCCAGTGTGACCCCCAACCTGTCTGGCTTCGGCTGCTTCATGGAGGAACATGTGTCAGACCCCACAGCATATGGTATGTACGTGCATACAGACCTCTCCAGTTTCATCACCAAATCAGTGCACAGTGTGATTGACCTCTTATGGAAGAGCTCTGATATATTTTGGGAGTTCCCCGAAACCCAGAAGAACAGAGTGACTCTCTTTTTATCAGTGAAATTCTAGCCCTTACTTCCTATCAGTCAGCAGTTTAGAACAGAAGAAATACTCTATTTATAATAGAATGGAATACTTTATTCCTGCGTCTCACTGGTCCGTTCCTGTCCCGTTCCTCTCAGGGATCTACATAGTGGACCGGCGGTTCCGCTCGGCAGATGACTCATGTAACCAGCTGACCCAGTTCATGTTCGGGTTCTGCCAGCAGTCCAGACGACAGCGCATCATCCAGAGGAACCGCACAGAGAGGCTGTCGGACCTGCTGGACTGGAGGTACCTGGGACGAGTGAGTCGCTATAGGTCCATGTCCCTGTTTCCCTAATGGTTTGAAAGGCACAATGCAACAAAGTTTAGTTTAGGAAACAAAATGCTATGACCACCATTGAAACATACTGAAACTAATTCCACTGAATTGCGTACTTTTGGTGCTAGCTTCATTGTTATTCTTTGTTATTTGTAAGATTTCCTTTTGTAACATGTAATATAAGCAATGTCCCTTCTTTCCTTAGAGAAGTATTTTATTGTTCCTTGTTCAGACTAGTTCAGTTGATTTGTGATTAGTTCAGTTGTGTTTTAGTTGTGATTTATTTGATTCAGTTGATTTATGTTTGGAATTCTACATGCACGCCTGGAGCCTGGCTCTCAGCAGGGCTTTCCCTGACAAGTTCAAGATGGAGCTGCTGGCCCCGCCACGGGTGAGATACGGAGGAGAGTCTGTCTTCCTCTGACTCTATTGATTAACACTATAGATGCGTCAGAGACTCAGAGTTCATCCATTCCCTGAGCTTAAATTGACAACCTAACATTTTAGTAAATGACAAGACATAATTTTGTATTTGTCCAATCTGTTACTACTGTTCTCTAATCACTGCCCTCTTGAGTAAAACAATATCTCCCTGTCTCTCTCCCACTCCCTGTCTCTCTCTCTCTCTCTCTCTGCTCATTTGTTCATGGTTTGTATGATGTATGTATTGTACAGGTACAGTTGCACTGTGGTTTTTCCACAGAAGTGAATAATTTGCTCTCCTCTCTCTCTCTCTCTCTCTCTCTCTCTCTCTCTCTCTCTCTCTCTTTCTCTCTCCTCAGACAGAGGGATTCCGTTACCCCCGCCCCGGCTCTGTGCCCCCTCCCCCTCGGCGTCGGTACACTCCACCCCCCACCACAGTGATGAGGAGGAGGATGATGAAGAGCTGTATGATGAAGATGAGGAGGCGGAGAGGGACAGGCAGAACATCAAAGCCCCCTTCACTCTGGGTTCCACGCCCGAGGGCAAGAAGACACACCCAGGAGAGTCTGCCAACTGAGAGATTTCTCACTACTAGCCTGGGATGGCCAACCCTGGTCCTTGAGAGCTGCAGTATGCGCAGTGTGTTTTTGTTCCAGCCCAGAACTTTCCATATTAGCTTTGTTGTAGGGACACTGAGCCTCAAGCAGCTGTTACACATACTACCTATGTATATTTTCTAAGAGAAAATGCCTATTCCTTTGATGATAAAAGTCCCCTCACGCACATAGGAAATGGGACATTAATAGTTTAATCAATAGTTATATACAGTGGGGGAAAAAAGTATTTAGTCAGCCACAAATTGTGCAAGTTCTCCCACTTAAAAATATGAGAGAGGCCTGTAATTTTCATCATAGGTACACGTCAACTATGACAGACAAAATGAGAAAAAAAAATCCAGAAAATCACATTGTAGGATTTTTAATGAATTTATTTGCAAATTATGGTGGAAAATAAGTATTTGGTCAATAACAAAAGTTTCTCAATACTTTGTTATATACCCTTTGTTGGCAATGACACAGGTCAAACGTTTTCTGTAAGTCTTCACAAGGTTTTCACACACTGTTGCTGGTATTTTGGCCCATTCCTCCATGCAGATCTCCTCTAGAGCAGTGATGTTTTGGGGCTGTCGCTGGGCAACACGGACTTTCAACTCCCTCCAAAGATTTTCTATGGGGTTGAGATCTGGAGACTGGCTAGGCCACTCCAGGACCTTGAAATGCTTCTTACGAAGCCACTCCTTCGTTGCCCGGGCGGCGTGTTTGGGATCATTGTCATGCTGAAAGACCCAGCCATGTTTCATCTTCAATGCCCTTGCTGATGGAAGGAGGTTTTCACTCAAAATCTTACGATACATGGCCCCATTCATTCTTTCCTTTACACGGATCAGTCGTCCTGGTCCCTTTGCAGAAAAACAGCCCCAAAGCATGATGTTTCCACCCCCATACTTCACAGTAGGTATGGTGTTCTTTGGATGCAACTCAGCATTCTTTGTCCTCCAAACACGACGAGTTGAGTTTTTACCAAAAAGTTATATTTTGGTTTCATCTGACCATATGACCTTCTCCCAATCCTCTTCTGGATCATCCAAATGCACTCTAGCAATCTTCAGACGGGCCTGGACATGTACTGGCTTAAGCAGGGGGACACGTCTGGCACTGCAGGATTTGAGTCCCTGGCGGCGTAGTGTGTTACTGATGGTAGGCTTTGTTACTTTGGTCCCAGCTCTCTGCAGGTCATTCACTAGGTCCCCCCGTGTGGTTCTGGGATTTTTGCTCACCGTTCTTGTGATCATTTTGACCCCACGGGGTGAGATCTTGCGTGGAGCCCCAGATCGAGGGGAGATTATCAGTGATCTTGTATGTCTTCCATTTCCTAATAATTGCTCCCACAGTTGATTTCTTCAAACCAAGCTGCTTACCTATTGCAGATTCAGTCTTCCCAGCCTGGTGCAGGTCTACAATTTTGTTTCTGGTGTCCTTTGACAGCTCTTTGGTCTTGGCCATAGTGGAGTTTTGAGTGTGACTGTTTGAGGTTGTGGACAGGTGTCTTTTATTCTGATAACAAGTTCAAACAGGTGCCATTAATACAGGTAACGAGTGGAGGACAGAGGAGCCTCTTAAAGAAGAAGTTACAGGTCTGTGAAAGCCAGAAATCTTGCTTGTTTGTAGGTGACCAAATACTTATTTTCCACCATAATTTGCAAATAAATTCATTAAAAATCCTACAATGTGATTTTCTGGAATTTTTTCTCTCAATTTGTCTGTCATAGTTGACGTGTACCTATGATAAAAATTACAGGCCTCTCTCGTCTTTTTAAGTGGGAGAACTTGCACAATTGGTGGCTGACTAAATACTTTTTTTCCCCACTGTATGAGGAATTGCATTGAGAGGTCTCTCTCTCTATAGCCTGGGATGGCCAACCCTAGTCCTGAACACATTACTTATATGATCAGATGTACCCTTAGACAAGTGTTGCTATGAATTCAAAATAATTTTATTAAACATTTTATTAAACAATACATTCAAACATTTTCAGTCCAGTGTTTTTCTCACATCACATTAAATATTCTACATCCAACAACAAGAGATCAACAGATGCAACAGATTAGAATGTTATCAACAATAACAAATACATTATAAAATACATCAGAAGTACTCTCTTTTCCATGCCGGCAAGTCTTGAAAGTACAGTTGTTCAGGATTTTCCTCTCCTGAAATGAAAAAATATAACAGTGCAATTAACTTTGTGGCCATTTCAAACCTATAGCTTGGATGTAGTTGGGGGAACCCAATGCCTGAATTGGTGCCTATTGAGGTGGGTTTCCAAGCTAGCTTGGTTGTATCCTTAACCAGTACTGTAGGTTCCAATATGACCCAACTCACCGTCCTCCTTGGCTTGCTGCAGGAAGTTGAGCAGGACTGTGGCTGCCTGGTTCACAGTGAGTTTCTCTGTGTTCTGACTGCGAGTCTCTGAAAAGAGGATGTCATACAGAGTAATGATAGGTAAAAGTAAAAGATGATGGTAAAATCTCAAATCACCATATTCCCCATACAGTGCACTACTTTACAGAGCCATACAGTAGAAGAGCCATACAAAAGAAGAATGTGTACATACTGCCAAATACAAGTGTATTGTATTTACCTAAATGTAATGTGTCATATACATCTCCCTCTTTTCTGTCCTCGCTGATAAACCGCCGTCCCTCTGTAATAACAACATACCCACAGTCATACACAGTTATGAAATACAATATATTTTAGTTGCATTCATGAATAAACATACATAATAAGGAAATCATTGGACAACTTCAGATTTAAATTATAATGTTAATCTCTTTACATTAATGATAATTATAGTTGTGCCACAAAAACAGCTAATAAATGCATATTATTTCCAATTACTCTCTGTGGGGGACATAAATGCAGAAATACATTTAAAAGGTGTGTCAAAGGAATGCAAAGTATGATTAGGCTAATAAAGTAGACATACGGGTGCCCTTGAGGTACAGCATTGCCTGAGGCGACCAATTTCTCCTCTGGAAACTGCCCTTCGGTGCGCTCAACGAATGGGAGACGAGCGTTGCCAGAAATAAAAGAACAAGTGCATAAGCTGCAATAGTCCTCACACCCTGAAACAGTTAAAATTAGAGTTATGCTGTATGAAGAAGCGGACAATGTAAAACAAATATGCGTTCAAAATAAATGACAAGAAGGTAATCATTTGTGTGCGCAAAGATTAAAATGTACCTCAATAGGCAACTTACTTTCATTGCGACGGAGGATATTAGATCCCTGTTATGCCCGTAGAGATCCGTTTCAAGTGAAAAAGGGCAGAAGTTGTGTGCCTTGACAAGTGTTATCCCTGTATTTATATTGGACGGGTGGGGGAGACCTCGTAGCCCACAGCGCAAGGGGTTATGGATGTCAACAGCGATAGGTCATGTCAATTTGATGAAAGATAGGTGGACTCCAAGCGCAGAGAGGAACCAATCAAATCATTACTCACATTTGAATGTACACAATACACATTTAATGAATACAGTTAGCTGCCAAAGGCAATCATAGATCTACAGTGCCTTCAGAAAGTATTCACACCCCTTTACTTTTTACACATTTTGTTGTGTTACAAGGTGGGATTAAAATGGATTGAATTGTCATTTTTTGTCAACGATCTACACAAAATACTCTGTAATGTCAAAGTTGAAATAAAATCTAACATTTGTAAATAATTCATGAAAAATAAAACAGTAATATATCTTGATTACATACTGTAAGTATTCAACCCCCTGAGTCAATACATGTTAGACTCACCTTTGGCAGCGATTACAGCTGTGAGTCTTTCTGGGTCTCTAAGAGCTTTGCACACCTGGATTGTACAATAATGCATATTATTATTTTCAAATTCTTCAAGCTCTGTCAAGTTGGTTGTTGCTCTTTGCTAGACAGCCATTTTCAAGATGATTTAAGTCAAAACTGTAACTAGGAACATTCAATGTTGTCTTGGTAAGCAACTCCAGTGTATATTTGGCTTTGTGTTTTAGGTTATTGTCCTGTTGAAAGGTGAATTTGTCTCCCAGTGTCTGTTGGAAAGCTGACGGAACTAGGTTTTCCTCTAGGATTCTGCCTGTGCTTAGCTCTATTACATATATTTTTATCAACAAAAAAAAACTCCCTAGTCCTTGCCGATGACAAGCATACCCATAACATGATGCAGCCACCCCCGTGCTTGAAAATATGAATAGTGGTACTCAGTGAGTTAGGAAGGACGCCTTAATCTTTGTAGCGACTGGGTGTATTGATACACCATCCAAAGTGTAATTAATAACTTCACCATGCTCAAAGGGATATTCAATGTCTGCTTTTATGAGAAAGAAAATCCCATCTACCAATAGGTACCCTCAGAGATGAGACTTTGAGACTCGTATTTATGCCCTCATTCAAAAAGAATGTTAAAAATCTATTACTGAGTCCATGCAACTTATTATGTGACTTGTTAAGCACATTTTTACTCCTGAACTTAATTAGGCTTGCCATTACAAAGGGGTTGAATACTTTGAAAATGTTCAAAAAATATAATTCCACTTTGACATTATGGGACATTATTTGATATTATGTAGGCCAGTGGCAAACAAAAAATCTCAATTTAATCCCTTTGAAATTCAGGCTGTAAAACAACACCATTTTGAAAAAGTCAAGGGATGTGAATACTTTGTGAAGGCACTGTATAAGGTCATATTTTATCAAAAGTCAAGAAAGAAGCCATTTAATGCAAAATGCTGAGACACTATCAGTATTCTTACTGTTGTAAAAAATGAAAGTAATTGCTTTGGAAATATTGATATGTTTTCTTCTTGTGCACTGAAGCGGTTCATGAATAGATGCCTGGTCGTTTTTATGAATGAACAGCTGACAGCCTCGCAATGAATGTAGGAGTGTTTGATTGGGATAGACTCAGGGAAGCTGGAGGTGATGGGTTCCCTGGGATTCTCATTGACATTACCATCAATTATTATACCTAGCCTAATGCTGGTAAACAATCCACAACTAAAACTAAACAATTGCAGAGAAGTAGACAAGTAGGCCTAGCATATGCCGACAATGTAATGTGTATGGAGACTAATAATACATTATTCCAAATGTTATTCATACATTAAAAATGAACCAAATAATAGTAGGGCCATCTGCACTTGCTTAGTTAAATATAATATAATATAATATATAATATGCCATTTAGCAGACGCTTTTATCCAAAGCGACTTACAGTCATGCATGCATACATTTTTGTGTATGGGTGGTCCCGGGGTTCGAACCCACTACCCTGGCGTTACAAGCACCGTGCTCTACCAGCTGAGCACGGCGCTTGTAAATAAAAAAAATACAAATAAAGCACAACAATCTTACATTCTCTTTGCATAAATGTTGGGATAAAAACAGGCCTGCCATTATAATGTGTTCCATTTTCATAAAGTCCATTCATGAGAGTAGTGATGTCATGTTATTGACCCTGTGACCTGTGAGTCTATTACCATAGTGTATGCAAGTGCCTTGTTTGGCATAGGCTAAATAGACAGGCTGAAATGCCCCTGGTCCAGCCCCAAGGTTATCCTGCCATCTACAGTGCATTTGGAATGTATTCAGACCCCTTGACTTTTTCAACATTTTGTTACGTTACAGCCTTATTCTAAAATGGATTCAAATATAATAATCCTCATCAATCTACACACAATACCCTATAATGACAAAGCGAAAACAGGTTTTTAGAAATACTAGCTAATTTATAAAAAAACAAAAACAGAAATACCTTATTTACATAAGTATTCAGACCCTTTGCTATGACACTTGAAATTGAGCTCAGGTGCATCCTGTTTCCATTGATCATCCCTCAGATGTTTCTACAACTTGATTGGAGTCCACCTGTGGTACATTCAATTGATTGGACATCATTTGGAAAGGCACACACCTGTCTATATAAGGTCCCACAGTTGACAGTGCATGTCAGAGCAAAAACTAAGCCATGAGGTCGAGACAGGATTATGTCGAGGCACAGATCTGGGGAAGGGTACCAAAAAATGTTTGCAACATTGAAGGTCCCCAAGAACACAGCGGCCTCAATCATTCTTAAATGGAAGAAGTTTGGAACCACCAAGACTCTTCCTAGAGCTGGCCGCCCGGCCAAACTGAGCAATCGGGGGAGAAGGCCCTTGGTCAGGGAGGTAACCAAGAACCCGATGGTCACTCTGACAAAGCTCCAGAGTTCCTCTGTGGAGATGGGAGAACCTTCCAGAAGGACAACCATCTCTGCAGCACTCCACCAATCATGCATTTATGGTAGAGTGGCCAGACAGAAGCCACTCCTCAGTAAAAGGCACATGACAGCCCGCATGGAGTTTGCCAAAGGGCACCTAAAGGACTCATACTATGAGAAAAAATATTTTCCGGTCTGATGAAACCAAGATTGAACTCTTTGGCATGAATGTCAAGCGTCACGTCTGGAGGAAACCTGGCACCATCCCTACCGGTGAAGCATGGTGGTGGCAGCATCATGCTGTGGGGATGTTTTTCAGCAGCAGGGATTGGGACACTAGTCAGGATTGAGGGAAAGATGAACGGAGCAAAGTACAGAGAGATCCTTGATGAAAACCTGCTTCAGAGCGCTCAGGACCTCAGACTGGGGCAAAGGTTCACCTTCTAACAGGACAACTACCCTAAGCACACAGAAAAGACAACGTAGGAGTGGCTTCGGGACAAGTCTCTGAATATCCTTGAGTGGCCCAGCCAGAGCCCGGACTTGAACCTGATCGAACATCTCTGGAGAGACCTGGAAATTGCTGTGCAGCGACTCTCCCCATCCAACCTGACAGAGCTTGAGAGGATCTGCAGAGAAGAATGGGAGAAACTCCCCAAATACAGCTGCCAAAAGGGCTTCAACAAAGTACTGAGTAAAGGGTCTGAATACTTAAGTTGTTACAGGAGGGGGTGGCAGTTCCGGAGTGACCCACTAGGTGTCATCCTCTGACAACCTTAGGCAACTCCTCACTCACAGTCTGGACTAATCATTATCTTATTTGTGTCACCTGTGTCTACCTGTTCACATGTGTATTTATGCTCTCACTTCCTTGTGTTCCCTTGCTCAGTTTTCTCTGCTAGTTTCTCTATGTCCAGCAGTACTACTCAGTGTCTGATCGGAGACCTATGTACAGGTACTTGAGAAGTGTTCTCCCTGTTTCGGTATTTGTTTCAGTCTTAGGTAGTATTTCGTATTTTGGCTGTCAGCCGGTTTTTGGAGACTTATTTGCTCCGCCTTTCTTTTATCGTGATAAGTCCGTTATTTTGTATTCTGGCTTTGAGACCACCAGTAAAGATCCTTGTTTCACCATCTCTGCCTACTGCCTTCTATATATCCTGCGCCGCACCTGGGTCACACCTCACACCAACCAGTTTTTTATTGTTAATAGATTTGCTAAAATTTCCAAAAACCTGTTTTTTCTTTGTCATTATGGGGTATTGTGTGTAGATTGATGAGGGAAAAAAACAATTTAATCAATTTTAGAATAAGGCTGTAACGTAACAAAATGTGGAAAAAGTCAAGGGGTCTGAAAACTTTCTGAACAACAATATAAACGCAACATGCAACAATTTCAACGATTTTACTGAGTTACAGTTCATATAAGGAAATAAATCAATTAATTAGGCCCTAATCTATGGATTTTACATGACTGGGCAGGGGCGCCCACCCACTGGGGAGCCAGCCCCAGCCAATCAGAATCAGTGTTTCCCCACAAAAGTGCTTTATTATAGACAGAAATACTCCTCAGTTTCATCAGCTGTTCGGGTGGCTGGTCTCAAACGATCCCGCAGGTGAAGAAGCCGGACGTGGAGGTCCTGGGCTGGCGTGGTTACACATGGTCTGCGGTTGTGAGGCCGGTTGGATGTACTGCCAAATTCATTAAAACGACATTGGAGGTGGCTTATGGTAGAGAAATAAACATTCATTTCTCTGGCAACAGCTCTGGTGGACGTTCCTGCAGTCAGCATACCAATTGCACGCTTCCTCAAAACTTGAGACATCTGTGACATTGTGTTGTGTGACAAAACTGCACATTTTAGAGTGGCCTTTTATTGTCCCCAACACAATGTGCACCTGTGTAATGATCATGCTGTTTAATCAGCTTCTTGATATGCCACACCTGTCAGGTGGATGGATTATCTTGGCAAAGGAGACATTTTCACTAACAGGAATGTAAACAAATGTGTGCACAAAAGTTGCGAGAAATAAGATTTTTGTTCGTATGGAACATTTCTGGGATCTTTTATTTCATCTCATGAAACATGGGACCAACACTTTACATGTTGCATTTATATTTTTGTTCAGTATATTTTCAATTTGACACAATCAAAACACAATGAATGACAATGGCACAACGCAAGTTTAAAAAAAAAAAAGTGTAATTACAAAAGTGTCAGACAAAACATTGTCAAAGTATTGTCATTTCACATGTAACCATTCCATTCAGTACACTCCGCTTAAAAAAAAAAAAAAGAATCTACAGAAGTTCTCTCATCCAGTCATACACAGAAATGACAGAAAAATAAGGGGACAATATGCAACTGCCAGATCTGGTACTCATAACAGGCGTGAGAGAAAAGGAAAGTAAAGCTATTTTCTCAAGTTTTAGTCCTGTGTGAGAAAGCACAGGCACCATAAGTAGGACCAGGAGTCTTTCCAATACCTGACCAGGAAACCACCTATAACTATGGCTTCGAGTTTTCCCCGGTCTGATCATATGGTCAAGAAACCCTAACATGGTCTAAGATCTGGCCCCATCTATAATGTAACAATAGGACCAGTGCTCCTCCTCCACACCTCTTCTGAGTATGTCCAGAGGCTGTCTTCAGAGGCGATGACATGGTGAGTTTGTCTACATTCAATAGCAGAGTAAGAGAGCGAAAATGGACGCTGGCTCTCTTCAGTCCGTTAGAGGAACTCTGCTTCTCATGGGGAGTTCTCCAGCAGAGGAGAGCAGCATTCAACAATGACATGTAAAACATTCTGGGGTAGCCATCGTAACCAACTCCAGATTCATTAGTAACAGTCGCCCGTAGCAACCAGGACTGGTACGGACCTTAAAATTGCAGAATCAAGATACAGAAAAGCAGACAGTTTTCCCTTTAAAAAATGGGAAGAGGTCTTAATATATAAATTATCATGAAAATGACCTAGCTAACTGTTGGAGGTAAGCGATTGACCAATGGGGGTAAAGTGGCTTTATGAGGACTTCTGTATTATAAATATAATTTTTTTTTTCTTAATAAACAAAAAGTCACCGTTATACCATGGTGTTGCTCTCTCCCACTTTGTCCACGAACTGAAAGACAGAGAGAAAATACAAATATAAGTCAACAGTCTACCGTCCCCTTTGCAAAGTAGAGCAAAATAGATGACATCGAAAAGCTTGACTAAAACATTTAGTGCATAGTTGTACATGGGCAATGAAATGTTTGCTTGACGTGACTGATTGAGTAGACTATACAAAATGGTGTGTAGGATAAATGCTGTTGCCCTAGTATAAATTATTTCCAATACCAATGATTCCCTACTCTGGTCAGGCATAAGGAAACATTACAGTATGACATACATTATAAACAGATGTGAATCATGCTCACATGCAAGGGAAAATCTGCAGCGACTGACCAAGACTGCGGATTGTCCTCAGAGTTAATTACGAAGGCTTTAAAGAGACACATTCTCATCAAAACAAGTGACTCCACGAACATACACCTCAAAACACACACACACACACACAAACACACACTCTTATATGATAGAAGATTGAGTGACACAGTATGAGACACTACAGCCTTCCAGAACCACTGTCAGAGCCCAAGTGGACCATGTGTTGTCTTTAGTGTAACTACCTCAGCCCACACAGCAACCACTGCATTGTAGCTCCTGTTCCCATCGTTTTACTCACTCAGTGGTGTAGTGGAGGATAAACACAAGTAAAACACAGTTTACCCACCGGGAAAAATGAATTGAAACTATAGGAGCGTTACTTTTTTCACCGTAACCGGCGATCAGATTTTTTTTACCACTACATCACTGTACTCACCCCACTGATGAATGGGAGGTTTAGCAGGGAGCCCAGGATGGGTATCCTTCTGATGAAGCCTACTGCCACTGGGAAGAAACCCCTGGAGAAGAGAAAGAGAAAGAGAAAGAGAGGGGGGAGAGAAAGAGAGAGAGTTAGTTGACAACAGCAAGCACATGATGACGGACTACGGATCTTTACACGCAGCAAAGCCCTTGCATCAAATGGGGGCTGCGCTCAACAGGGGGCGGGGGCAAGACACAGTTGACAGGACAAACAAAGCTTTCCTTGGCTTGTTTCCCTCCAGACTGGATCTTATTCTAAAGATAAGCTTAGCAAACTGAGCCTGGGGCCTGTACTGTACTGTACCCACCTGAATAAAAGGAAAAAACCATAGACCTCCAGGACCACGCCCACAATGGGCCAGCCAATAAGAACGATCAACACTCCACCCAGGAAGAAGCTGGTGGCCTTCATCTTGTGTTTCTGGAAGAAGAAGCGGAAGGTCCTCTCCAGACCGATAACAAACGACAGGCCAGCCACAAACAGGATCTATAGAGAGAGATAGAAGGGACAGGGAACGGACAATGTCAATGTTTGTTGACAATGACAGAGTACTTCACAATTAAACCCTACAACTCTCCACTACTCTATAAGGTGGTGATTGTTCTCAGTTGAGAGAGAGAGAGAGAGACAGAAAGGCACACACAGAGTGAACGACCATTAACCCTCAGACAAGGAGCTCTGACTCTGCAGCTGTGTGTTTCTCAGTGTCACTCAGAGATAATGGAATTGCAGATCACACCAACGTCCAATAAATAGTGCAAAACGTAAGCCTTGTGTATGTAACTGCAGAAGGTAGGCAAACATTCTGAATATGAACTGTGGATGGTGAAATCACTCACATTTCCTATTGCAAGGAGGGCTTTGTCAAAAAACAGGATCATTCCAAAGAAGAGGAAAAACACACCGAAGCCTGTTAGTCCCATTCCGATCTCTGCAAGAAAGAGGAATCATATTATTTCAAGTATCCAAGCACACTAACGTTCATATGTTTCAATCACAGGAGGCTGCTGAGGGGAGGACGGCTCATAACAATGGCGGTAACGGAGCGAATGGATGGCATGCAACATACCATTCCACATATTCCACGAGCCCGTCCTCCCCAATTAGGTGCCACCAACCTCCTGTGGTTTCAATTGACATCCTCGCTCCCTAGCTAGCCATCTGGCTCAGAATGAATGTCATTAATTAGCTAGCTAACGTTAGCTGTCAATGGTCACTCTATCTAGCAAAAAAATACTATTCAGCTAGTTAGCTATTTCTAGCTGGTTTCCTCACATTAAGAGAATAGCCTAGCTTAACTTAGCGTTAGTAATGTAGCTGAGGCTAGCTTGCTAACGAACGTTAGCCAAAGAGCTGGAACAAGTTGGCAAGCAACAACCGTTAGATAAAATAGAAATCGCCTTACTCTGTGAGTCCGTTAGAGAGATCATTTTGACAATGAATCTACAGCTTGTAAAATATAAAGGTTGACACTGTTAATTGTATTTTACTAAAATACACGTTCAAGTGCTATTACAACAGCTGCCACTGTTGCACTAGCCACGTCTTCCGGAAACACGCCTTCTTGGTTACATCAAAAATATTATTCTTCCGGACAATATCAGGGGTGCATTCAACATTCTAAAGGGCTGTCTCGTGAAAAGGTTAAGGAGAGCACGTCTCTGCTGAATATAACTAGGTAGTTGTTGGAAAATGTCTGCCCTGCCTACATACACATGTGAATATTCTGGATGGAAATGTTTTCTAGGTTGTATTATATTGTAAAATTGAATAAAATAAAACATTGGTTCAGCGTTGATTGCAGTTGTTTTGTTGAATGTACCCCATACGGTGGAGAAGGTGAAAGCAACCGCAATCTGATTGGTCTGCACAAAAAAATTTTTTTTCACCGGCGCGAGCTGTCTAGCAACCATCAAGAAAAAAGGGAGTGCAAATAAACAGTGCAAACTCAAGTAGTGGGACGAGTGAATGGTCATCGGTGAGTGTTGCTTTGCTTTGTTCTTTCAATTCCTCTTTCCCTTTTCCTTCCTTTTCAATAATTTCGTTCCACACGTTAGGATCATTATTGGCTAGCCAAATATGTAGCTGTCAAAATGTTTTTTTTAGCTAGTCAGCAAGGTTGGCTAACATTAACATTAGCTGTTTGGAGCAGGTGGCTGATTCCGGATGGATGCTGGTTAACGTACTGCTAGGGTGGTTGATCATTGGCAATCAATTAGCTATCTAACTATCATTGGCTAGCTATCTAATGTGGTGAAGAAAAATCTAAGTAAAAGAGTAAAGCCACATGGAGGAAGAGGAAGGGTGGGGGCTTTCCCGGTTCACACAAATGTCCGTTTACTTTACACAATAAATGTTTACATTCCGGCCTGCTTGCCAAAAGCTCAAGGAAACAGCTTGTCCATGTATGGATAGATTCAAAGTGTATTTTATGCATACATTTTAGAATATATATTTTGTTAATGCACATTATACCATGGTATTGTTGAATACTTGTTTCTGATTGGATTGAAGGGCATTCTAGAGCGTGCATTATTTCCCTTTATAAACTGGGTGGTTTGAGCCCTGAATTCTGATTGGCTGAAGGCAATGGTATATCAGACCATATACCAGGGGTATGACAAAACATGTAGTTTTACTGCTCTAATTACATTGGTAACCAGTTTATAATAGCAATAAGGCTCCTCAGGGGTTTATGATATATGGCCAATATACCACGGCTAAGGGCTGTGTCTAGGCACCACGTGTTGCGTCGTGCATAAGAACAGCCCTTAGCCATGGTATATTGGCCATATACCACACCTCCTCGGGCATTATTGCTTAAATAACGCACAGTATATTTGCACGGTAGAATTCAATGGCAATAGTCCATTCTTACATGTTCTAATTTATGTTTGAGCTGCTTTTGAAAGCAATAGTCGAATTGAAAACATTATTGGCATTGTTGAATTCGATTTTCATAATGGCAAGCTAGGACTGATGCTTTGGTTAGCTAAACTAGCAGGTCTGTTTGTTTGGTTACCATAGCAACTACTGTAGCTCTCTAGTAAGCTTGCTAGCTACCTCAGTGGATGATGAATACATTTCTAGCGGCAAATGTGTTAAATTATAGCCATGGTATAAAAGGGATAATCAACCCGGGACTCTGCGTTCTCTAGAAAATAATGCAACTTCTTGGAAGGTCAGTTCCACTCTGCTAGCATGTAGTGGAATACACCTTCCACCTCATTCATTATTTTCCATAGCCCCTCGTTGATTATCCCTTACATATCCAATGTTGAGGGAGAAAGATTGTAAGCAATGTATTACATGTTATTTATGTCTCCCGAGTGGCGCACTGGTTCGAATCCAGGCTCTGTTGTAGCCGGCCGCGACCGGGAGACCCATGGGGTGGCGCACAATTGGCCCAGCGTCGTCCAGGGTAGGGGAGGGAATGGCCGGCAGGGATGTAGCTCAGTTGGTAGATGGTTGTGGGTTCGATTCCCACGGGGGGCATAAGTATAAACACCCCTTTATTTTTTCCACATTTTGTTGTGTTACAAGGTGAGATTAAAATGGATTTTAATTGTCATTTTTTGTCAACTATCTACACAAAATACTGTAATGTCAAAGTGGAAGAAAAATTATAACATTTGTAAAATAAAAAATAATAAAATAAAATAATAATCTTGATTACATAAGTATTCAACCCCCTGAGTCAATACATGTTAGAATCACCTTTGTCAGCGATTACAGCTGTCTTTTTGGGTAAGTCTCTAGAGCTTTGTATACCTGTATTGTGCAATATTTGCACATTATTATTTTAAAAATTCTTCAAGCTCTTTCAAGTTGATTGTTGATCATTGGTAGACAGCCATTTTCAAGTCTTGCCATAGATTTTCAAGCCAATTTGTCAAAACTGTAACTAGGCCATTCGGGAACATTCAATGTCGTCTTGGTAAGCAACTCCAGTGTATATTTGGCTTTGTGTTTTAGGTTATTGTCCTGCTGAAAGGTGAATTTGTCTCCCAGTGTCAGTTGGAAAGCAGACTGAACCAGGTTTTTGTCTAGGATTTTGCCTGTGCTTAGCTCTATTCCATTTATTTTTATCTTAAAAACCTCCCTAGTCCTTGCCGATGACAAGCATACCCATAACATTCAGCCACCACCATGCTTGAAAATATGGGGAGTGCTACTCAGTGATGTGTTTGTTGTGTTGGATTTCCCCTAAACATAACACTTTCTTTGCCACATTTTATGCAGTTTTTTATTTTAGTGCCTTATTGCAAACAGGATGCATGTTTTGGAATATATTTTATTCTGTACAAGCTTACTTCTTTTCACTCTGGCATTTAGGTTAGTATTGTGGAGTAACTACAGTGTTGTTGATCGATCCTCAGTTTTCTCCTATCAAAGCATTCAACTCTGTAACTGTTTATTTTTTTATTTTATTTAACCTTTATTTAACTAGGCAAGTCAGTTAAGAACAAATTCTTATTTACAATGACGGCCTACACTGGCCAAACCCGGACGACGCTGGGCCAATTAAATTAAAGTCACCATTGGCCTCATTTAGGACTGGGCGATATGGCCTAGAAATCACATCTCGATTTTGTTTCAAACTTATGGGCGCTTCTCGTAAAAAATATAATGTTTTCTCTAAATATGCATTGTTGTACTATTAAAGGTCAAATACACTGCATTTCAAACAGTCAGCAATAATCTAATGAATTCAGGGCTTGTGAAGTTCGGCTATAAGTAGTACTAAATATAAGCCTTCCACACCCATAAGACCCACTAATAATGTTATTGTTTTATAAAAATAGTTTAACCTGTGTTTTTTTTGCAATAATCACTGATCTGGCTTTCAAGTCTGTCTATGAAAATGCCCTTTTTTGTTACACATGTAACTAGAACACATTCACTAATAATGACTAACATCTTGTAGCAGGCATTAGGCTATAGAAAATGAACACAGGTCACATCAAGCCTCTTGGATCTATTTGCCTCTTGGATCTATTTGCTAGCTAACAAGGTTAAACAGTTGAATTGTTATGAACACACCCTTTTTTCTGTCTCCAACTGTTTGAAAAGCATGTTTGCATGTCCACTTTGTTCAGATGTTGAAATCAAGTGGCCTACCTTATTTCTCAGAATGAGAACGAGTTGCCAATTCCTTTTATAATTGTGTTTTATGCTTATTGCACATTTATTCATCACAAACTAGACAGCTAGTATAATAACAGCCTTTGTCTAAAATGCTACTAGCGGTACCCGGTACCCCAATGTTCATTG
Organism: Coregonus clupeaformis; assembly: GCF_020615455.1. NCBI lineage: Eukaryota > Metazoa > Chordata > Actinopteri > Salmoniformes > Salmonidae > Coregonus > Coregonus clupeaformis. The sequence continues at coordinate 1,375,395 of NW_025533468.1, forward strand.
ATACTCTCGTTTTAGTAGTCTGCTCTGTGTGCAATTTGAGTAGTTGAGACAACTTTTCTAACGATAAACTTTTTAACTTCTCCTCTATTACAGTAAAATAATGTCTCAATGTGTTTTGGTGTCCATATGACCGATTCTGCTGGACCAAACCTCAAATGCAAATAGTGAGTTGAAACCGCTTGTCAGAGAGGAAGCTGTGATCTCTCAACTTTGTTGGCGTGAGATGCAGGGGGAGGGGCTTGGTGTGTGTGTGTGTAAACCATAGAGGAAGAGACAAAGCGAGAGGTTTCACTTTTGCTAAAATCTGTCCAAAAATAAGGCCAATGTGTTTCTATGGGCTTATTTAGGATCTAAGCTTCCCTGCCTTCCCGCCTTTGGGACAACGACTCCCATTGTTAGGGCGGAGACGTGCATCTCGTCATTATATACAGATCTGTTGTGTAAATGGGAAGGTGCATAAAGCACATCTACCAATAGGTGCCCTTCTTTGAGAGGCATTGGAAAACCTCCATGGTCTTTGTGGTTGAGTCTGTGTTTGAAATTCACTCCTTGACTGAGGGACCTTACAGATAATTGTATGTGTGGGGTACAGAGATGAGGTAGTCATTCAAAAAATCATGTTAAACACTATTATTGCACACAGTGAGTCCTTGCAACTTATTATGTGACTAGTTAAGCACATTTTTACTTCTGAATTTATTTAGGCTTGCCATTGCAACTTATTTAGGCTTGCCATTGTGGTCCTCTGTAGCTCAGCTGGTAGAGCACGGCGCTTGTAATGCCAAGGTAGTGGGTTCGATCCCCGGGACCACCCATACACAAAAATGTATGCACGCATGACTGTAAGTCGCTTTGGATAAAAGCGTCTGCTAAATGGCATATTATTATATTATTGCAAAGGGTTTGAATACTTATTGACAAGACATTTCAGCTTTTAATTTGTACAAATGTATAAAAACATAATTCAACTTTGACATTATGGGGCATTGTGTGTAGGCCAGTGACACACAATCTCAGTTGAATCCATTTTAAATTCAGGCTGCCTGTAACACAACAAAATCAGGAACAAACTAAGGGGTGGGAATTCTTTCTGAAGGCACTGTATCTTGCTAGCTACATTGCATAACACTGACATTTAACCCCCTCATTCAACAGAGTGATACAATTCTGCAAGGTGGTTGATTGCTTTGTAGATTTGCCTTGGAAATGGACAGTGACAGTGCCAATGGTAAGTGACTGTGATCTCACATTTCTCTCCCCCTTTCTCAAAAGTATGGAAGAAAAACCCATAGAGAATCAGATCTCATCATCCAAGGTATTGGATATGTTATTGTTTTTGCGAACTGAGCTGAGCAGGTGAGTCCAGAGGGACAGGTGCTACTCTATCCTCCCCCAGGGGGTATAATGGTGACTGTGAGAGAGACTGATGTGTGTCTGACATCATTAGTGCCCTACCTGTGAAACACAGGTCGTTAGTGACTTGGTGGTGTCAGACCTGACAGTCTCCTCGTATAGCATCACATGGGATTGGTCCCAGAGGAAAGCTAATCAGGGCAGATTGTGCCAAACTTTGAAATGGATATCATAATTGATATTAGGCCCTGGCCAACATATATTTACAGTGTTTATCTACAAGGATTTAGCACAGCATTTAAAAGAGAAGTGAGCTTGCTGTTTTCCATTTCTGATTCATGGTACCACTCTTGTCTTTGCGCATGTGTGTTCAATTCATATTCTATATTATTTCTATGTAGGGCCTAGATACCGTAGAGAACTTTGATGGCAGTGAATGAAAAAGTCATTAAAAGATCAAATGGTGATTAGCCTATTGTTCTCCTCTCTACCAGAGGGTCATGTGTGTTACATGAATGCTCAATCGTAAGTAGTAGATACCATAGAGCACATTGACTACAGCATATAAAAAAAACCTTTGTTAAATAAGGATGGTTTTATTTGTTGTTAATATTCTCCTCCCCAGACGTGCAGGCAGAGCTGGACTCTGTGGAGGCAGAGCTGGAGGTGGTGGAGCTGCAGATAGCTGAGCTGCTGGAGAAGCAGGCTAGCCTGACCTCCAGGAGGAAACGACTGCTCCGCAAGCTGGAGGAGGCATGTGACTCCGCCCAGCCCTCTGGATCCTCCTCAGGCTCTGGACCTGGACCTGTAATGACCAAGCAGGAGCTGCTGCGCTATGAGAATGATGGTACAGTAGAGGCTACAATGTATAGGATGTGGCACATATGTACAATATACGCTGAGTGTACAAAACATTAAGAACACGTTCCTAATATTGAGTTGCACGCCCTTTTGCCCTCAGAACAGCCTCAAATCGTCAGGGCATGGACTCTGCAAGCGTTCCACAGGGATGCTGGCGAATGTAGACTCCAATGTTTCCCACAGTTGTCAAGTTTTCTGGTTGTCCTTTGGGTGGTGGACCATTCTTGATACACACGGGAAACTGTTGTGTGAAAAACCCAGCAGCGTTGCAGTTCTTGACACACTCAAACCGGTGCGCCTGGCACCTACTAACATACTCCGTTCAAAGGCACTTAAATCGTTTATCTTGCCCATTCACCCTCTGAATGGCACACATACACAATCCATGTCTCAATTGTCTCAAGGCTTAAAAATCCTTCTTTAACCTTGTCTCCTCCCCTTCATCTACACTGATCTACACTGATTGAAGTGGATTTAACAAGTGACATCAATAATGGATGATAGCGTTCACCTGTATTCACCTGATCAGTCTATGTTAGGGATGCAAATTTCAGTCAATTTTGTTGTCGACTAACTGGCCCTCATTAATTGGTCAACAAACGGTAAATAAATATCAAAACTGTCAAATAAACGTGACCAACAGAAAATACTATCAGAGATCTGTATATAATGACGAGATGCTTATGTTTCCGCTCTAACAATGGGAGTCGTCCCAAGGCGGGAAGGCAGGCGACAAGTTTAGGCCCAAAATAAGCCCATAGTAACGCGTTGGACAGATTTTGGCGAGAGTGAAACGTCTCGCTTCGTCGCCTCTTCCTCTCTGATACTATGCATGCATACAAGGACCGGAAATGTTTCATTAAGAGGTTAATGGAAACATGCAACAATAGCAAGCCTATCGTCTTACTGTCAAAAGTTGATAACCTATTATTTAACATGCAACTCCTGTAATGAAGCAGCTAATAAAACCTCATTTTCAAATATTTGCCCAAATGCAATTCGCGGAAAAACACAGTTCTAAAGTGCGCACCTAATTCCATATGTGACAGAGATGAAAATCTCAGTTAGAAACGTAGAAAGAGGGGGAATCTAATAGCAACTACTATGATGTGTTGCTAATATGACTAGGATTGTGCCTTTGGCTTCTGGACAACAAAAGAAAGTTAAATGAAAACCAATAGAACAGGAGAGAAATCCTGGTTAAAGGCATGATGAAGTCTTTATAAAATAATTGCCTCCACGTTTCTATGGATGGATTTTCGCAAGGCTACTTTGAAGTATGGTAAGACATGCCTCATTATTTGAAGTAAAGTAAAACGTTCAGGTTTCAAACAATGATCTGCCACAAGCTCACATTGCAAAGTGGTGGGTGACGCGCTGATAGTCAACGGTTGGCAGGCTAAAGCCTATGTATCCGAATGGCGAATGGGAGGCACGCTTTACGAGTTCAGATTGAGAAATAAAAATAGCTATTTTTTAATCGTGGCCACCAAAATTAACACGCGATTGCATTTAGAATTGTTATTTGTTGCGCAATGACAAAAGCAGGTTTCACTCCAGTAGCCTACAGGCTTTTTGAAGAGCAACTCTGTCTGACAGGTGGTAGGCTACTCCGCTCCTCAAACTAGGCTCTGTATGCTATGCGCGTGTGATAAATAGAATGCATGACGACTAAGGAAAATACACATGCGCCAAATTAATTCCACAAAATTATGCAAGTTAACCTATAGACCGAGAAGCATTGTATTTTCGGCTAACCGATTAACACTTAATCTTAACATCCCTAGTCTATGTCATGGAAAGAGCAGGTGTTCCTAATGTTTTGTACACTCAGTGTATATTGCTGTGTGTATGTATGCATGTATGTGTGTGTGTGCATATATATATATATATATATATATATATATATATATATATATATATATATATATATAGTACCAGTCAAAAGTTTGGACACACCTACTCATTCAAGGGTTTTTCTTTATTTGTACTATTTTCTACGTTGTAGAATCGAAACTATGAAATAACACATATGGAATCATGTAGTAACCATGTAGTAGCAATTTTACCAAGAATGAGAGTGATGGTGTGCTGCATCAGATGACCTGGCCTCCACAATCCCCTGACCTCAACCCAATTGAGATGGTTTGGGATGAGTCGGAGGGCAGAGTGAAGGAAAAGCAGGCAACAAGTGCTAAGCATATGTGGGAACTCCTTCAAGACTGTTGGAAAAGTATTCCAGATGAAGCTGGTTGAGAGAATGCCAAGAGTGTGCAAAGCTGTCATGAAGGCAGGGTGGCTATTTGAACAATTTCAAACTTTTTTGGTTACAACATGATTCCATATGTGTTATTTCATAGTTTTGATGTCTTCACTATTATTCTACAATGTAGAAAATCGTAAAAATTAAGAAAAACCCTTGAATGAGTAGGTGTGTCTAAACTTTTGACCTGTACTGTATATATATATATATATATATATATATATATATATATATATATATATATATATATATATATTTATTAGTTTGTTAAATGAATTGAGAATCACAACCAAACTGCTGTGTGCATAATATGTTCCAGACCTGGGTTCAAATACTATTTCAAATATCTCAATTACTTTCACATACATTTCTAAGTAAGTATTCAGATAATTTTTATTTGAAAAGACAAGTAGTTGAATATTGGTATGTATTTGACAGTACTCATACGCTGACTCAAATACACTCCCATGCATTTAACCCAGGTATTTTGAAAAAAGTATTTGAAAATACTTTCAAATAAAAGGCTATTTATAGGAAATGAACATACTTCCAATAGAAGTAGTTGATTCGGGCCACATTATTAGAAAATACTCAAATACATAGAAAATAAGTATTTAAATAACAAATAATCGAATACACATGTATTTTAACTCAAGTCTGATATGTTCACATCCAAGAAGATAGGCTATCTTTCCAGAAGCTGAATTGAGCAAACAGTTAAATTAAAGCAAAAATAAACATGTAGATTGTGTCCAAAGTGCTATTTTATTAGGTAGGCTACAATCTTGAAGGCTGAATATATTGCAGTATTGTATTTTGACATGCTTGAATGTTTTCTTTCCAAACCTAGATTTTCCGTGGTCTACAGAGCTGGAGCAGAATCTGAAGGATGCGTTCCAGCTCTCTAAGTTTCGTCCTCTCCAGCTGAAGGCCATCAACCTTAGTATGTCTAATAAAGACCTCTTCCTAGTGATGCCCACTGGACGAGGGAAAAGCCTCTGCTATCAGCTACCTGCAGTCTGCTCTGAGGGTAAGGGGAGAACGCACAAACACACGCACACAAAATACATACATGCATACAGACACATACACACCAGGTGACGTGCATATACTGAAAACACTAAAGTTACAGTTCATTGAATAATTGTGTGTGCTGTGCAAACACGTACTGTAGACAGGGCTATAAATTAAAACATTTCATTGGTAGCACTGGTGCACCCAACTTAAAAAAGTTAGGAGCACCACATGAAATTGAGGAGCACCAGAAAATAAGATTTTTTAAATTGATTGAGATACAGCCTATATTGGGCCTATATGGATTTCTCTTACTTTTGAAGCACATGTTGTGCCCTAGAAACTAATATGTAACACTGTAAATGCATTTGTTTATTATAAAAGCTAAAATGTTGATACGAATACATATCATTGAAATTACAAAATAATTTGGGGAATATTAGGTTTCTACATGATGTAAAAGCACTATTTTCCAATTGAGATGCATTACATTAAAAATGATACACTATCTTTAAGAACGTCAGGTTTGTGTTGACATGCAGGAAATCTGTCATTCATTCATTCATTGCTCTCCTGAAAAAGTTATCCCTTTTCCTTTGTTTCTATGTTTGGATATCCTGGTGAAGTTACCAGGGTGTTAGCTAGCTAGCCAATGAGGTAACATGACTGAACAAAGTGTAAACAAATGGTTAACAAATTCAAATAGCTTTAGAACGGCCCATGACATAGTTTATGAATGTAAAATGCGGTCCCGGTGATCTGCTATAGGAAGATTAAAATGTTGCCCTGGTAATATGGGTCAGATCTTTTGACCTGGTTGGTCTAGAAGCAAGCCATCTCCCTGACTGCAGATGGTTGCAGCCATTACTCGCTGCAGTGTTCTTCTAACGTGTGTTTGTGTGCTGCCAGGTTTCACTCTGGTCGTAACTCCTCTAGTTTCTCTGATGGAGGATCAGCTCATGTACTTAAAGTCCATCGACGTTGAAGCCGTCTCTCTCAACGCATCCAGCAGTAAGGTAATAACCAACACAAACACTTTCTACATATTATTGATACTTGGCTGGTATTGATTAGGATTATAGCTGTAGGATTTGTGTTTGATTAGACTTCTGATATGTACCTCAGGAACATGCTAAAATGGTCCTAGCTGGGATGACCGACACCAAAGCGCCTTTCAAGCTGCTGTATGTGACTCCAGAGAAGATAGCGAAGAGCAAGCTGTTGATGTCGAGGCTGGAGAAGGCCTACAATGTAGGCAGGCTTAGCCGTATTGCTGTGGACGAGGTGCACTGCTGCAGCCAGTGGGGACACGACTTCAGACCTGGTGAGAGACCGTACATCTGTACTGTATATGGGCTACTTACTTTTTATTAGTCTCCTTACTTTGTTTTGGAAGGTAAAGGGCTACTCCAACAAATCACTCAAAGTAGAATTCTAATAACGCTATGTTTGAAATTACAATACCCAAACAAGGATATCACCATATAATTAAACAGAACACTTCAATGTATCTCTATGCATACCACTTAGAATGCATGCCCAGTAGATCGCTTCATTCTAAGTAGTATGCTGTGAGTTTTGTGTGGGGCTGTTAGCCAACTACCCCCTCCTCTCCCGCCAGACTACAAGCTCCTGGGGATCCTGAAGAGGCAATTTCCAAAGGTTCCGTTGCTAGGGCTGACAGCCACGGCAACCAGCAGTGTTCTAAAGGACTGTCAGAAGATCCTGTGTGTCCCTGAGCCAATCACACTCACCGCCTCCTTCAACCGCACCAACCTCTACTACGAGGTGGGCGTCATGGCAACCATACACACCTGGTCTCCACCTGCTTGGCAAACACCTGTTGATGTTCTTTTGACCTTTAAAAATACACACGCTTGTGTTACTAAAGGGAATGCTTGTTAGATTCCCGCTGTATCTCTGCACTGAAGTATTGAGGATCTGTACTGTTTTTGTGTCTCTCAGGTACGCCTTAAAGACTCGAACAGTGATGATTCAATCAGTGACATCTCAGCACTGATCAAGGAGAGATATAAGGACCAGTCAGGTACTTTGAAAGGAAAAACTAAGGATAGGTCAAAATTCAGTTTGTCCTATTTTCAAAATCATCACCAGCTTGTTATCCAGACTTGAGGTATTATGCTTCTGCTTTTGGCAGGGATAGTGTACGTGTTTTCCCAGAAGGATGCAGAGACAGTGTCAGCAGACCTACAGAAGAAAGGTATCAATGCAAATCCATACCACGCTAACATGAATCCAGAGGACAAGTCACGGGTTCACCGCAAATGGGCCACCAACAAGATCCAGGTGGTGGTAGCTACTGTGGCATTTGGGATGGGGATTGACAAGCCTGACGTCAGATTTGTCATCCATCACACCATCAGCAAGTCCATAGAGAACTACTATCAGGAGAGTGGCCGAGCAGGTAGACAACTATTTTCTCCCTACTCAGAGATTGTATAATTTAGGAACAACACCTGATCCCTTGACCTCAGAAATGGAGGAATACTATTTCTACATTTAAAAGTATTTTTTCCCCTCTGATTTTCCAATTGCACTTTATCTTCGACCGTAGCCATGGGAGTAGCCATTTTGTTTTTAAACACTTTTCCTCTTAAAACTCTTAACTTCTTTTTCTCCTACCTTATCTTTTCCATGGTCCTCTCTCCGTTCCTCCAGGCAGAGACGATAAGCCGGCTGACTGCATTGTGTACTTTGGCTTCAACGACATCTTCAGGATCAGCACCATGGTTGTCATGGAGAACGTAGGACAACAGAAGCTGCTGACCATGGTCGACTACTGTCAGAACGTAGACAGGTACTGAGCTGGACCAATCACAACGCTCTCGTTGACATCACTAGATTACTTATGTGACAATTTCAGTTGTGTAGATAGCTGTGTGAGGATCTCAAGGGTACAGTAGGTGTGTATCTCTATTGTTTTAAGGTGTCGGCGCTCAGTGATCGCTGTTCACTTTGATGAGGTTTGGGATGATGAAGGATGCAACGAGATGTGTGATGTCTGTCGCCATGGCAATGGTATGTGTACAATATGGTGAACATACCACTTTTCAAATCCAACGTACATGGCGTGCTAGGGGCATAGGGGTAGATTTGGAATTGGGCATATGAGTTACTCTCCCATCTAATAGAAAGATCTGGCATCATTTATGTTGAGTCTTCATACCTAGTCTACCTGTGTTTCCATCCAGACTACATCACGGTGGACATCACGCAGCATGCTAAAGATGTGGTCCAGATTGTGGAGCTGGCGGGCTCTCTGGACGAGAAGCTGACCCCCTTGAAGGTGACCGAGGCCTGGATGGGGAAGGGTCCGGCCAAACGCAGGAAGATGATCCAGACCACCACCCTGTCTCGCCTGGAGGTGGAGGCCATCATCACAAACCTACTGCTGCAGGGATACCTTAGGTACTGACTGACTTAACGTTAAACCCTTTACTAGTTCAATACGCTTACTGCTGCAGGGCTACCTCAGGTAGGCCTATGACCTAGGGCATGTTCAGTTGGGCACACCATAGGAAAAACTTTTGCAACAAAAAATGTCTCCATTTCAGGCAGTACCTCCCTAAAGAACACATCCTTGTCTTACATCAGGTACTGACTAAGGACAAATAGGGTTGTCAAAAGAGTCTGGAGAGAATTGTGAGGAGGTCACAATGGACTTGTACTACTGCACAGCTGGTTGCTTTTAGAATGTTGATCTTTGTTTACCCCCTTTTTTTCTCTTCTCCGCAGTGAAGACTTCAGTTTCACTCCGTACACCACCTACTTCTACCTGAAGCTGGGTCGTAAGGCCCCACTGCTGAAGAACCAGAGTCACTCCATCACCATGAAGATGAGGAGGACAGGCCTGGACGCCAACACGGTCAGTACTACACAGCAATCGGTACAGGAATCATTAAAACAGGAAAGCCTTTGGGTGCATCTCAATAGACTAAAGTGGCCTCCTTCATCTGCACAGAATCGATATGATAAATTATATTACTACTCGGTAATAGCTTTTTTTTGGAAATTTTTCTAGTCCATGCAGACTAAGGATAGGAAGCTACTTTTGTCTGAAATACCTCATCCAGGGATGTCTTTTCTGCTTATCACATTTTATTTGTCTATTTCTCCTTCTGCACTTCTGACTGAAATATTTCAGTGTAATGTAATTATTTCCCTGTTTTAAAGTAGTACTTTACTCAACCTGTTTCTCACAGTCTCAATCCTCATCTCCTTGTATCTCTTTGCCCCGTCTTCTCTCTGCCTTTTCAATCTGTTTATTTTGTCTTCTCTGTATCTACCTCTATTGCTTACTTGTCTACTTACCTGCAGGTAAGTGAACTATGTTGTCAGTTTCTTTTCCTTTCAGGCCATCGGATGAAGGATCTAGATTCTTTTTCAGCATTTTGATTGATTGTATTATTTATTCAATCACCAACAAAATCAGAGCGTTTTCCCTTTTCCCTTTTGTCTATGTTAATTGTTATTTTAAAGATTTTGAGTAGAATCATTCTTACCACCATCACGCTTGATTGTTGTTAGAACGCTTACTGTAAACAAACCAGATTTCCCTAATCACTGTAGTTCTAGTGCTGTAGTGTTTTCTAAACAATGTAGTGTTGCGTAATACCAGACATGCGCCGACAACAGGGCCCCAAGTGCAGTACAACAGCTGTAGTTTTGGGTGTTGCTGAGATCTAGGCCTACTTATCTAATCCATGTTGATATTTGCTAAAGGTGACCAAGGTGCCGGTAGTGGTTGATCATAATCATCCTAACACATTGATATGGGAATGATTCATGTTTCTGGTTCTCCCATGTCAATCCTTAAACCCTTCTCTGCTTACGTTATTACCCACACATAGCTTAGGTGAGTGTGTGTGTGAGAGAGAGAGAGAGAGTGAGAGAGAGAGAGACAGACAGGTTAAAGCTGTTGTTGATGACCTACAGGTAAATGTGTCCCAGGTAAAGACCAAAGAAGGAAAGAGATCTGGTGACAATGCTGCAAACTCCCCTGTCACCAAGAAAGTCAAGAAAGACCTCTAGTGCCCCCCTGAAGAGACCAAAGAAAAAGTACAGTTCCCTGATTCTCTATTCAACCCACTGCATCTATGGCATGGCACTGTCTGGGCAACCATGTGTATGTCAATCAGGTTAAAGACAAATATGTAACGTTGGGTCCTGAACGATTTCCTTACAGAATGCATCATTATTCATAAAATAATGAAATATGCATGATGTCATATTTCTGTAAACACTTATAACCATTGTTACAGCTTTCATAGTTTGTGTCCTAACTCAGTCCTGTGTGTATGTCCTATCAATGTCTACACACATTGCTGTAGATTCATTATGGAGCATGCTTTCACTAACTCACGCTATGCCACACTAACATTGGGGTTCACTAACATGGTTCTGTATAACAGCATGCCCAATCCCAAATTAACCATCTTCTTCGATTTAGGATTGGTTCTTCAGTAAAGTCAGAGGTCACTGACACTTCCTGTTGTCTCCCACAGGAGGACCAATTAGCTGCTGGAGCTAAAGAGGTGGTGGTGACCTCCCAGTCCCCTCCTCCCGTTGCCCCCAACGACAGCAGCACTCCCCCTCCCAGACACAACAAACTGATCAAGATGGATAAAGAGCAGCAGAATCTGGCCAGGAAACAAGACAAGGACCATGACCAGACAGAAAGCCAGACAGGGGAGGACCAGAATGACCCTGCTGCTGCCCAGCCCACTGCCATTGAAGTAGACGTAGAGATCAATATTATAGAGAAAGTTAATGATAGTGAATCCCCACTACCGCCATTAAAACTCCATTCAAAACCTAAATCAACAACCCCTCAAAAGAAGCGGAGGAAACCCTGTCCTGCTGCTCTTGCTGTGGTCCAAGCACCCTCAGGTGCAGTTACAGACTCTGGCCACCAGAGGCCAGCATTGGTCAACTCTCCCTCCCAGGTCTCCATCATCTCCGAGGCTGCAGTGGAGGAGCTCTGTGACCTTAGGAACTATTACAGCAAACAGCTGAGGCGGATAAACTACATTTCCCATGAGTACTTGCAGAATCAGGGGTGCTCAGACCCAGGGGTGCTGGCCTGTATCAGAGAGCCACTAAAGAGCCTGCGCCTCCCCCGTGGCTCAACAATTTCCCGGACGGCACGCAACCTGTGGACCAGAGTCAGCTCCAGAAGGAAACTCATCCAAAGATGACCCTTGACCTTCCCTGGGACAGTTGACATTCAGATGTGGACACTACTGTACCTCTATTTTTCAGGTCCCACATTGCCAGACCTAGAGCCCTGGGGCAGACGCGTGTACTTTGTTTTGTAACACTTGATGTTCTATTTTTCTGAAATGGCTTTGACTGAGAGAATATCCCCATCCAAGTTTGTTTGTAATATTTTACGGTTGGATCAATACAACTGTTAGCCTAAGATAAAGAATGAAGAGCTGTTTTTGTTGACATTTCAATATTTTACTTTGGATAAACTACCACACATGAGCTGAAAGGTTTGTTGAACTGAAAAATGTTTTCACTATGTATTATCTGTCACTTAAATATTTGAGTATTCCCTAATCTAACAGCCACAATGTGCACGCTAGTGAATTTAATTCACTAATACGTTTTATAATACTGCACTGCAGCTTTGGGATAAGAACACAGTATATATCTTTAGCTGTCATTAATAAAAATTTGATTTAAAATGGAAATGGTCACATGAAACATTTATATATTTTGATTGTAATATTTGATGTTTTTTGCACCCGCTTCTGGTATATTTTCTAAGAATTCCTTTGTGTTCCACTAACCCCCCCAAAACACAGTAAGAGCTCGTATCAGAAAAATAATTACATTAAAACAATAATATTGAATCTACATACGCTGTAAAAAATGATGAATCTGCTTAAACAAATGAAGGCAACAATTTACACAATATTATTGAGTAATTACCTATGTAATTACCTATGTATTTGAATAAAAACACTTCAATAAGTTATTCAAATGTACACAATTAAAGTCCAGGGAAATAAGAATAGCCGTAATATGAATGAGATTTACTTCATTTCTGATTAGTTACTTTCAGTGATGGTGTCTTAATGTTTAACATTGTTTAATGTATTTGTTCATTTGCCATTTACCAGCTTTGGCAGGTATTCAGTACTACTTATTCAGTACTCAGCCCAGTCAAAACTGTTCGCTGCTCTGGCACCCCAATGGTGGAACAAGCTCCCTCACGACACCAGGACAGCGGAGTCACCTGACCACCTTCCGGAGACACTTGAAACCCTACCTCTTTAAGGAATACCTGGGATAGTATAAAAGTAATCCTTCTACCCCCCCCCCCCCCATAAAATATATAACAAAATAATAATAAATAATTGTAAAGTGGTTGTCCCACTGGCTATCATAAGGTGAATGCACCAATTTGTAAGTCACTCTGGATAAGAGTGTCTGCTAAATGACGTAAATGTAATGTAAATGTATTGTTAAGTGCTCAATCCACCTGCAGTAACTGGAGGTAGAACTGCAAGCATTACAATGTGCTGCATTTGCCTCTGTCATTTAGGGTGCTGATGGTGGAAATGGGTGGTCTCGCCATTGAATGACTGTTTTAATATCTGTTCATCATGATCCATTACACAACAAGCTGCTTAATCCTAATATATAAATATACTTTTCTTTCTTCAAACATGTATACAACATTGTGTAAAAGAAAGTCTACAAATGTTGAATTACCCACAATCCTCTAAAAACTTTGTTGCAATAATTTATCCATATATACTTCTTTTATGCAACATATTGATTTTGATTTATTCTTAACTTGTTTGGTAAAATGACTTGGATACATTTTTTTAAAGTATATGTTGGTTCAATTCACCCCAGATATTTTTTTCTTACAGTGCACAGCAGATTAATCATAATAACCCTTGGCTTGTAAACAATGTTAATTTGAGGTTTGATATTGATATGCAAATCTGTTCTTGGCCTTGCAGGACTCAGTCAAGAGCCCCGTTTATACCTGGTGCTAACACGTGTCCTGATCTTGTCCACATTTTTAGACAGGTTTAGACAATTCAAATAACTGATTGTGATCAGATATTCCGGACTGTCTCCAGAGGTACTCAGGGACGAATTGATTGGTTGGATGAAAGCTCGATGGACAGGTCAAAGGGTGGAGTGTACAGCTGAGAGTCAAATAAAGAAAAGCCTTCTTTAGGGAGGTAAGTTCGAGGGTGTTAAACATGGGTTGCGACACACAAGGTTGCCAGTTCGAATGCCAATGCAGCTTTTGTTCCAACCTTACTAATCACAATTCTACCTGACTGAACAGCTTTATATATGTGAAAAAATAAGTTGTGCCCTCCCAATTGCTTGCGCAGTAGACTAGGCACTGGGATAGGGACCAGAACGTCACAGGTTCTAAACTTGCCAATTCCCTTTCTCAACAAAGGTATATTTATAGCCCTGGTTACACCTTGCATTAAAATGTGGTTTTCGTGATAAAATCAAGATGATCCAATCATTATTAGCGTCTACACATGGATCACACGCGCGGGTTGACTCATAACCCGTGTGGATGATGGGGGAGTTGGTTGCGTGCAGGTTGAATAAAGAGAAACCAATGCATAAAACAAATCCATAAATGGATAATTATTGTGCAATTATTTTCTATAGGCTACATTTAGATTTTTCTTTCATTTTTTAAAATCTGGCATTAATTTGTAGGCCTAAGCTTTAGGGCCTAACTGTACGCGCACCAAATGCTTTTGGGAACTTGGCCAGAAAAAGTTAACTTCGATCCACTGAGGCAAAAAGGACAAAAAAGGGAACTGTACAGCGCATTTTCTATATTTGCAGGTTAGAGTCGGCTGTGGGCCTCAGATTTTCACTATCACATATTGTCGGGCGGTTGCGGATGGGTTATTAGCAATTGCTGGTGGGTGCTGGTGAACAAACAGCTGACCCACGCATCACTAGTCTACACATTTGCAGCATCTACACATGGTATTAAAATTAGTCTCTTAAGATCACATTGGCAGTTTGAAGTGACAAAAATATTATTATGCATATCTGATTTTAATCTGTTATTTTTCTTGCAGTCTGAACTGCCAAAAAGCACATGGAATCTGATATTTCAAACCACCTTCGTAGGTGATTTGAATTAAGATACAAATCTGATTCCTTGCCATATGCGACTTGTGTCTGAACGGTCAAATCTGATTTATTTGCCTTCAAGTGGTTTTTAGACTTATTTGGCATATCGTATTGCTTGCTAGCTACTCTGTTGACAGTTTGACAAGAACATGTGGTAGTGAACTAGCTTGTTAATTGTTTACAAACAAATTAGTGAATGTGCTAGAAAGCTAAACGGCTACCTAGCTAGCTAGCTTCTGTTCTTATACTATGATTTTGAACACTCAAAGCAACTGGGAAACGTCCATGGCAGGCATTGTTGTCACTTTAGTTTGCTACAGTACATCACTTCTGAGTGATAGGAAGCACAAGCAAGACCACCAATCAGCCTACACCACTGTGCATACACCTGTTGGTACTATGACAACTAGCATAGCCATGTTAGCAAATTACTGCTGTCTGAACACACACATCCGATTTGGTCACTTGTAACTTTGCTGTTTGGACAGTCAGTATTCCAAAATGGATTTGAAAAATAAACTGATTTGAGCATTAAGGGCTGCAGTGTGAACAAGACTATCTATCCGCTGTGTCTGCATTGTTATCAGATGACCTGGACCCTCCCTGTATGCAAATTATTTGAGAGCTATTGTTTCAAAATAATAATGTTTTACGTTAAAACAAATATTGACACATTGAGTCAATAGTGCCACCTGTCAATGATTTTAGAGGGACAATTTCAATGGTTTGATATTCCAGATCTGTTTACACTCTCCAGATACAATGTGTCCCTGACTACCTCCAGAGGTGGCCAGGAAGATCTGATCACAATCAGTTCTTTTAATCGTCTACACCTGTCTAAAAATGTGGGCAAGATCAGGACACGTTAGCACCAGATATAAACGGGGCTAAAACACGACATCCAGTTTAGTATTGATTTACGAGGAAGTTCTTGGCCCCTCAGTCAAAGTAGTCCTCTATGTTGGGGTTGAGTAGTAACCCCCGTACGGTGTTAGCTACACACACGCTCAGTCAAAGTAGTCCTCTATGTCTATGTTGGGGTTGAGTAGCTCTTCTCTCCGTAGGGTGTTAGGTCCATCTGGTTGAGGATGAGGTTCTCAAAGGTCTCCTCCAGATCAGTCTCTCCAATAAGGACTGCTCCCAACACCCTCCCTCCGCTCAGCACCACCTTGATGTACTCATGGCCCTTGGTACAGCGCACCAACAACTCCTGGTTCAGACCCAGACCCTGGCCGTTAAACTTCCCCAGCAGAACCACCTGGAGGAAAAACAGCACAGCAAGTGGTCACACATTATTTAGCATTTCAAGTCAAGTGATGATTTATTATTACAACGTGACAGGAAATTCATCTAGTTGCAGGGAACACACCATTAAAGCAGATTCAACACATAAACAACTGATGTAGAAAGGCATTGCAACTTTGCCTTCACACACCTTGTAGTTGAAGAACTTTGTAATGTGAGAGAAGAGTTCAAAGCAGAAGTCCAGCTCTATGGTTTCAGACAGGACATCAGCAGCCATACATCGCCCTGCGTACCAGCCCATCTGACGAGCCTGCGTCCACAAACGCATCTACAGAGAGATGTATACAGGATATCATGTCATATATCGCAACTGAATTGATGACAGGATAGTTCACCACAAAATCCAAAGGCCTCATACCCAAAGGAATAGTCAGGCGCAGCATAACGTGATTAAAAGAGATTCAGTGTGGTCTGTTTACCTGCTGGCAGAGGTGGCTTGGCTCCCAGCCTGCTGTACATACGTCTCCAGCAGCGTAAATGTCTGGTTCTGATGTCATCATGTGGTCGTCCACTCTCTACCCAGTCCTCAGCCAACGCAAACTGAACAGAATATGTATGGACAAATATTGGTAAATATTGCTTCTGAGTAGAAGTGGCCTGAGTTGTCATGAAACAATGGATGACATGAAACATCTAGCATCTGTTTTACTTATTTTCCTTACGTGGTTTCCATGGAGAAAAGGTTCAGTGTTTGGCACGACTCCTGTGGCACTGACGATGAAGTCACAGCCAAACGTCTTCCCATTGGTCAGCTGAGCGTACACTGGCCAAGAGCCTATAGTAGGGGGAAACAGTACAGTGATGAAAAGATAAATGAACTACACTGAACAAAAATATAAACGCAACATGTAAAGTCCCCTGTAGCTCAGTTGGTAGAGCAATGCGCTTGCAACACCAGGGTTGTGGGTTCGTTTCCCACGGGGGGCCAGTATGAAAAATGTATGCACTCACTAACTGTGAGTCGCTCTGGATAAGAGTGTCTACTAAAATGTCAAATGTAATGTTTTCTTGAGCTGAAATAAAAGATCCCGGAAATATTCCATATGCACAAAAAGCGTATTTTTCTCAAATTTTGTGCAGAAATTTGTTTACATCCCTGTTAGTGAGCATTTCTCCTTTGCCAAGATAATCCATCCACCTAACAGGTGTGGCATATCAAGAAGCTGATTAAACAGCATGATCATTACACAGGTGCATCTTGTGCTGGGGCCAAAACGCCACTCTAAAATGTGCAATTTTGTCACACAACACAATGCCACAGATGTCTCAAGTTTTGAAGAAGTGTGCAATTGGCATGCTGACTGCAAACATGTCCACCAGAGCTGTTGCCAGAGAATTGAATGTTAATTTCTCTAACATAAGCCGCCTCCAACGTCATTTTAGAGAATTTGTCAGTACGTCCAACCGGCCTCACAACCGCAGACTACGTGTATGGCATCGTGTGGGCGAGCGGTTTGCTGATGTCAACGTTGTGAACAGAGTGCCCCAGAGTGCCCCAAGCTATGGACAACGAACAAAATTGCATTTTATCGATGGCAATTTGAATGCACAGAGATACTGTGACGGGATCCTGAAGCCCATTGTCAAGCCATTCATCTGCCGCCATCACCTCATGTTTCAGCATGATAATGCACGTCCCCATGTCGCAAGGATCTGTACACAATTCCTGGAAGTTGAAAATGTCCCTGTTCTTCCATGGCCTGCATACTCACCAGACATGTCACCCATTCAGCATTTTTGGGATTCTCTGGATCGACGTGTACGACAGCGTGTTTCCGCCAATATCCAACAACTGCGCACAGCCATTGAAGAGGAGTGGGACACAACATTCCACAGGCCACAATCAATAGCCTGATCAACTCTATGTGAAGGACATGTGTCACGATGCATGAGTCAAATGGTGGTTTTCTGATCCACACCCCTACCTTTTTTAAAAAAGGTATCTGTGACCAACAGATGCATATCTGTAATCATATGTGAAATCAATAGATTAGGGCCTAATTTATTTATTTCAATTGACTGATTTTCTTATATGAAAATCAGTAAAATCGTTGAAATTGTTGCGTTTATATTTTTGTTCAGTATAATTCATTATTTGATTAATGGAAATGAACACATTTTCAGCACATCATATTCAGTCACTTATTTCCATCTCTTTCACACTGGTATATGTTCCATTGTCATAGAGTCATAGGTTCCTCCCACCAGTGTCTGCTGTCTGTAAGGCAAGTGGTGACAGCAGGAAGTCCTGGTGAGTGTAGATCTGTTTCACCTCAGACTGGTACTCCACTGACACCCTGTGAGACACCTGGCCACAGCAAGAGTTAAAACAACTTGGGCTACTTTGAATTACTATTACTATGAACTCCAGGCTGACCTTTCTTTCCCCGTTCCAGACAAATTCCCATCTCTGGATGGACACATTTCAACCAACGTGTTATATCTGTTTATAACAGATTCATAAACCATCTATAAACTAATACAATTGTTTTACTAAAACAATATAATATTAAAGTTGTGTTCTATAATTGTGAACACACAGAGGCACACTGACCTCCTCTGCTCCTCTCAGACTGATGCCTTCATGCCAGTCTGGTCCCAGGGCACTGCCTGGCTCCTCCAACCCTCTACTCTGGCCTTGTCTGTCGCTACCTCCACCTACAGCAAGGCCCTGCGTAGCTGCAGGCCCCTCTATTGTGTAGCGAGCCCTCTTACAGGTAGCAGCTCTCTCTGGTTTGTCTGTGTCCAGGGAGGGGATGAGGAACTGGGCAGCTCCCGCGTCGAAGAAGGTGTTTCTTATGGCCTTGTCTTTCACTGCCCAGATCACCTCACAACCTTCCACCTCATACCTGAACACAATATACAGTACATTTAACTATAATATATGAGATTTTAGAACAAGACCAATTCAGACAAAAGAATGGCAGAATGTCGATATACTCACACTAGTTCCAAGGCAATCCCTCCGTTTCCAACGACTACAATTCGCTTGGCTTTGGATAACCGCTTCTGAAACTCCTGCCAGCACAAAAGACATCATGAGTACTAGATTAACTGAAGTGAATGGGTGCTAAAGAAACAAATCTGTACTGGGAAGCCATTGTAAAGTACCTGGGCACTGTCTGTGTCTCGTATCCCCAGCACATTGGGTAAGGAGTTTGGGTCTGCCCCCGCTACAGATACACAGCTTCTCATAGTGGATCTCCAGACCATCCACAGTCAGCAAAGTCTGAGAGAAGCAGGAAGGAAGATCACGTTATGCTTGCATTTTCATAGCACATACTGTACTGTATGCATGCTCTGTATGAAATGGGTGACATAGTAATTCA
Organism: Coregonus clupeaformis; assembly: GCF_020615455.1. Lineage (NCBI taxonomy): Eukaryota > Metazoa > Chordata > Actinopteri > Salmoniformes > Salmonidae > Coregonus > Coregonus clupeaformis. Next base: position 1,394,685 of record NW_025533468.1, read on the forward strand.
CGAAAAGACATCCACAAGGTGGTAGTGTTGGATAGGGATTTATGCTTGGGACCTAACGGTACACTGCATTACAAAAGTATGTGGACACCAGTTCAAATTAGTGGATTCGGCTATTTCAGCCACACCCGTTGCTGACAGGTGTATAAAATCGAGCACACAGCCATGCAATCTCCATAGACAAACATTGGCAGTAGAATGGCTTTACTGAAGAGCTCAGTGACTTTCAACGTGGCCACCTATCCAACAAGTCAGTTCGTCAAATTTCTGCCCTGCTAGAGCTGCCCCGGTCAATTGTAAGTGCTGGAATTGTGAAGTGGAAACGTCTAGGAGCAACAACGGCTCAGCCGCGAAGTGGTAGGCCACACAAGCTCACAGAACGTGACCGCCGAGTGCTGAAGCGCCTAAAAATCGTCTGTCCTCGGTTGCAACACTCAGTTCCAAACTGCCTCTGGAAGCAACGTCAGCACAAGAACTGTTTGTCGGGAGCTTCATGGAATGGGTTTCCATGGCCGAGCAGCCGCACACAAGCCTAAGATCACCATGTGCAATGCCAAGCATCGGCTGGAGTGGTGTAAAGCTCGCCGCCATTGGACTCTGGAGCAGTGGAAACGCTTCACCATCTGGCAGTCCGATGGACAAATCTGGGTTTGGCGGACCCCAGGAGAATGCTACCTGCCTGAATGCATAGTGCCAACTGTAAAGTTTGGTGGAGGAGGAATAATGGTCTGGGGCTGTGTTTCATGGTTCAGGCTAGGCCCCTTAGTTCCAGTGAAGGGAAATCTTAACGCTACAGCATACAGTGACATTCTAGACGATTCTGTGCTTCCAACTTTGTGGCAACAGTTTGGGGAAGGCCTTTTCCTGTTTCAGCATGACAATGCCCCCATGCTCAAAGCGAGGTCTATACAGAAATGGTTTGTCGAGAACAGTGTGGAAGAACTTGACTGGCCTGCACAGAGCCCTGACCTCAACCCCATCGAACACCTTTGGGATGAATTGGAACGCCGACTGTGAGCCAGGCCTAATCGCCCGACCTCACTAATGCTCGTGGCTAAATGTTCCAACATCTAGTGGAAAGCCTTCCCAGAAGAGTGGAGGCTGTTATAGCAGCAAAGGGGGGACCAACTTCACATTAATGCCCATGATTTTGGAATGAGATGTTCGACGAGCAGGTGTCCACATACTTTTGGTCATGTAGTGTACATTAATACGTTTTAAAGGTTATATTAATATAGATATCTATAATATAACTGTATACATTATTATAAATATACCATATATTAGCCTAATCTAATGCATTTCAGCCTGTGTGTGTTTACTATTTAAACTCACGTGTTGTTGTGCATGAAGGGCCTTCACTGCAGACTGGATGACTCTCAGGTTGGGGTACTTTTCCTCTAGAACACTGGAGGGCCTCTCCTCCACATCAAACTCCTCCAGCGTTTTAGATACCTGGCCAGGGAGGGGAGTGTATGGGTTACCGTTAGGGCATAAGGAATTACTGGATGAACTATGGACAGATCTATTGTAGACATAGCTATAGTATTAACTCATAAACAAATGTTATTTTGAACAGATTAGTAGTCTATAATAGAATACAGTCTAGTAGAATATAACTTTTATCTTTGACACAATTCAATAATCATGATAGCTAGTCTTTCTGTGTATGATCACCTGTTTGAAGTTGCAGACTGCTTTAATCAGGGGTGCTGCTGTCAGGAGAGCAACATCAGCTGATGGGAACTGGGAGGCCAGCTGTTAAAGACAATCACACAACAGTTTAACATGTCAAGTTGACAATGTTACAGGCAGTTTGACAAAGTGCACAGTGGTCTCACCTGCTCAGCACACGTTACACCTGCAATGCCACCACCGACGACCACAAACTTGAATGTCTTTTCTTTTGTGGTCCTCTGTAGCGCAATTGGTAGAGCATGGCGCTTGTAACGCCAGGGTAGTGGGTTCGATCCCCGGGACCACCCATACGTAAAAATGTATGCACACATGACTGTAAGTCGCTTTGGATAAAAGCGTCTGCTAAATGGCATATTATATTATTATTTTCTGTATTTGCTGCCATCACTGTTCAGCTAAGCTAGCAAGTTAGCATGCCTGCATTGACAGAAGTTGGAGTTCTCGCGCAATGTCCTTAACCCATAATACCCAATTTCATTGTATCAGTTTCTACTGGACTGCACTGTATACAGCCAAATTGTTTCATGTAAAATAATCTAGCAATACAGTGTTTAAATGCATTTCATTCACTAGTTTGTTGCTCTGAATTTTCAACGTAATGCACTTCCTTGTTTGTAACCAAACTATGGCAAGCTGCTAGGTCAAAAGTACATTTCATTATGCAGAGAGAAACCTGTAAATACTGGATCGTAAAGGACAGGGAATAAGGATTTACTCCTTTGCAAATTGAAAAAAACTCTCTACTAGCAAAGCATGCATGTTTTACTCCAGAATATTTTCAGAATATTCAAACTATATGTTTATTATTTTCAAAATTGGGACAGTTCAATCAATGGCTGTCTCTCCTCTAGCAAAACAGTGATGCCACCAGCATGCATCACTAGTTATATAAATAGAGAGTGGAGGCATCCAGACAGAAATAAAAACCTTCAGAATGAGAAAAACTACTTTGGAAAAAGAAAACATTGCAGAAACAGTGATAAGGAATGCCCTAGTTTCCCCCCATCAATATAGGGAGAGTGGCTGGGCAATCTGTCATGCATACAAACCAACATTACCACCACCCTGACAGTTTCAATTTCAGCCCCTCCGATTGAATTCCTTCTCAACCTAAACTCTTGGGCCACAATGACCTTTGTAGGGGGCTATCCTTTATTTGGGGATCAGGGTGTGGGTGAGCATATTTGGAAACATGATCTCATGTTTTAACATGTGATACCACGAACCTACACATGTGACAACATTTTAGCACATGTGAAAACCCAGGTGTCAAATGTCAATGAGAATATTTTATTTTAAAAGGCATAATTGACATACATTTTATTTAAACAGTCATGGTCCCCTGCAGGTTTTGTCTTCTTCCCGGTTTGTTACAGGGACGTCCCCAAGAAAATGTTTAGAACGTTCTTAGAACACTGTGTCATGGTCCCCTGGAGGTTTTTGTCTAGTTGCGGTCAGTGCTTTACTTGGACTGAAATAGGTGCCGGTACTCATTTTGGGTGCCGATACTGTTTACATTTAGGTGCAGGAGTTCCATAATATTTTTGAGCTAATATTCTATAAGAGGTGCAGGAGCTCAAGCAGTAGAACATTTGAGGAGCCGGTACTCAGCTCAGTTGAGCTCCTGCCCAAGTCAAGCACTGGTTGCAGTGAAAATACAGTAGATCTACAACAAGTTACTGTATTTCTTACAGTTAAATTAAGGTGTTAATGTTAAAGAACAGTATGCTGTTGTATGCTGATTACTTGGGCCTCAACCTCACTTGGGATTTGAACTCACAACCTTTTGGTTGCTAGCTACCTGAAGTTCCTGCTGCATCACCAAGTCTGTGGACATAATGGAGATTGGCTATAAATATACAGTTTATTAGGTACACCACCCCATTCACGAAAATGGTTTGCTTCTACAGACAGTAAGTCACGTGGCAGTGGCTTGCTATATAAAGCAGGCAGACAGGCACTTTAGAATGGGTAAAACAAGTGACCTAAGTGACTTTGAGCGTGGTATGATCGTCAGTGCCAGGTGCGCCGGTTCTAGTATCTCAGGGCATTTCACGCAAGACATTGTCTAGGGTTTACCGAGAATGGTGCGACAAACAAAAAACATCCAGTCAGTGGCAGTCCTGTGGGCGGAAACAGCTCGTTGATGAAAGGTCATGGGAGAATGGCAAGAATCGTACAAGCTAACAGGTGGGCCACAAACAGGCAAATAACAGCGCAGTACAACTAGTCGGTTCTTGTCATGGATGGGCTATTGCAGCAGACAACCACACTCCTATCAGCTAAAAACAAGAAAAAACGTATCCAGTGGACACGCAATCACTGGACAATTGAGGAGTGGCAGAGTAAGGATTTGGCATAAGCAGCATGAGCCCCATCCTGCCTGGTGTCAACGGTACAGGCTGGTGGCGTTGGTGTAATGGTGTGGGGAATGTTTTCCTGCTACACGTTAGGTCCCTTGATACCAATTAAGCAACGTTTCCATGCACCGAAGAATTCAGGCTGTTCTGGAGGCAAAGGGGGGTCCGACCCGATACTAGATGGATGTACCTAATAAACTGGCCACTTAGTGTATTGCCAAGAATATATTTGCCTAAAGTATATACAACAACATGAAAGTGTTATTTCTATAAAATGACAGTATGCTACTGTATTCTGAAAAACTTGCATAACTTTGTAAGCTATACCACAATAAACATAAAGTTCAAATGCCGAGACTCCGAGATCATTGATTGAACGCTTTTAAGTGACAGGTTGGCGAGAAATCTGTAGCCTATCTCTGCTGCGCTGTATCAGAACAATGGACAGCGCCCTACTGTTTTACCATAATAATGCAAACTAAATGCTGAAAGTAGTAGCCTAATTATTCATGCATGCAAACAAAAATACTGAATTTTGGCTTAGAATACTGACATAACTGCAAATGCGAATGAATGAATGCGAACAGAACAAAACAGCGGTACCAAGTAGGCTTAGTAAACAAAATATCAGATCGATAAAAACATGACACAATCTATATTTAGGCTAGTTACATTAACAGTAAACAAACACAGTAAACAAAGAAATCATGCTACTCATGAGTACAGCAACACGTTGTGATATGGCACAATACAGTGACACATTATTTTTGCTTTGGCTCTTTGCTCCAGCACTTTGGATTTGAAATTGTACAATGACTATGAGTTCAAAGTGCAGACTGTCAGCTTTAATGTGAGAGCATTTTCATCCATATCGGGTGAACCGTTTAGAAATTACAACACTTTTTGTAGGCTACATAGTCTCCCCATTTTAGGGGACCAAAAGTATTGGGACAAATTCACTTATATATGTATTGAAGTAGTCAAAAGTTTAGTATTTGGTCCCATATTCCTAGCACTCAATGATTACATCAAGCGTGTGACTCTACAAATGTATTGGATGCATTTGCTGTTTGTTTTGTTTGTGTTTCAGATTATTTTGTTCCCAATAGAAATTAATGGTAAATAATGTATTGTGTCATTGTGGAGTAACTTTTATTGTAAATAAGAATTGAATATGTTGCTAAACACTTCTACATTAATGTGGTGCTACCATGATTACGGATAGTCCTGAATGAATCGTGAATATTGATGAATGAGAAAGTTACAGACGCACAAATATCATACTCCCAAGACATGCTAACCTCTCACCAATAATAGGGGAGGTTAGCATTTTTGGGGCGTATGATATTTGTTAGTTGCTTTTGACTGGAATAATTTGTTTGGGGGATCGAGAAGACAGGTTTCTGTGCACCATGGTGGCTGTAAACTTAAAGCCGGGGTCTGTTACCGCTTTCAGCAGCCCTGTAGCCTCGATTCTTACATCTGTGTTGTATGAACGCGTACAGTGGCTTGCGAAAGTATTCACCCCTCTTGGCATTTTTCCTATTTTGTTGCCTTACAACCTGGAATTAACGCACCACAGGAACCACAGCGATCCAATCACTATAGAGACGACCATGGAACTCTCCAGCAGGGTTCTCTTAGATGGAACCTCTCGCTGTGGTTCCTGTGTGCAGCTCCAACCAAACTCATCAAATCTGTTTTACCCTGCTTATAGAGCCCCATGGCTGGGTGTTTTTCAAGCTCCACACCCTCAGCTGACTCCTGGTCTCTCTGGAGCTTCCTCTTGATCAGCAGGATGACAAGGCCCAGTAGCACGTAGGCACATGCATCCAGAGCCAGCACCACACCTAAGAGTGAAAGAGAGAGGCTGATCTGTCATTTGGGCTGATCTGTGACCCGCTAGCCAGCCTGGTCTCATAGACTAGACGTAACATAGTAAATGTAAATCCGGGGACTGGGACACTACGATTTGGTATTATATGTTATGTTTGTTATGGTTAGATACAGTGGCTTGCGAAAGTATTCACCCCCCTTGGCATTTTTCCTATTTTGTTGCCTTACAACCTGGAATTAAAATAGATTTTTGGGGGGTTTGTATCATTTGATTTACACAACATGCCTACCACTTTGAAGATGCAACTTTTTTTTATTGTGAAACAAACAAGAAATAAGACAAAAAAAGCTGCAAGTCTCTTGGGGTATGTCTCTATAAGCTTGGCACATCTAGACACTGGGATTTTAGCCCATTCTTCAAGTCAAAACTGCTCCAGCCCCTTCAAGTTGGATGGATTCTGCTGGTGTACAGCAATCTTTAAGTCATATCACATATTCTCAATTGGATTGAGGTCTGGGCTTTGACTAGACCATTCCAAGACATTTAAATGTTTCCCCTTAAACCACTCAAGTGTTGCTTTAACAGTTTGCTTAGGGTCATTGTCCTCCAGTGAACCTCCGTCCCAGTTTCAAATTTCTGGAAGACTGAAACAGGTTTCCCTCAAGAATTTCCCTGTATTTCAATTCTTCAATTCGGACCAGTTTCCCAGTCCCTGCCAATGAAAAACATCCCCACAGCATGATGCTGCCACCACCATGCTTCACTGTGGGGATGGTGTTCTCGGGGTGATGAGAGGTGTTGGGTTTGCACCAGACATAGCATTTTCCTTGATGGCCAAAAAGCTAAATTTTAGTCTCATCTGACCAGAGTACCTTCTTCCATATGTTTGGGGAGTCTCCCACATGCCTTTTGGCGAACACCAAACATGCTTGCTTATTTTTTTCTTGAAGCAATGGCTTTTTTATGGCCACTCTTCCGTAAAGCCCAGCTCTGTGGAGTGTACGGTTTAAAGTGGTCCTATGGACAGATACTCCAATCTCTGCTGTGGAGCTTTGCAGCTCCTTCAGGGTTATCTTTGGTCTCTTTGTTGCCTCTCTGATTAATGCCCTCCTTGCCTGGTCCGTGAGTTTTGGTGGGCGGCCCTCTCTTGGCAGGGTTTGTTGTGGTGCCATATTCTTTCCATTTTTTAATAATGGATTTAATGGTGCTCCGTGGGATGTTCAAAGTTTCAGATATTTTTTTATAACCCAACCCTGATCTGTACTTCTCCACAACTTTGTCCCTGACCTGTTTGGAGAGGTCCTTGGTCTTCATGGTGCCGCTTGCTTGGTGGTGCCCCTTGCTTAGTGGTGTTGCAGACTCTATACCTTTCAGAACAAGTGTATATATACTGAGATCATGTGACAGATCATGTGACACTTAGATTGCACACAGGTGGACTTTATTTAACTAATTATGTGACTTCTGAAGGTAATTGGTTGCACCAGATCTTATTTAGGGGCTTCATCGCAAAGGGGGTGAATACATATGCATGCACCACTTTTCCGTTATTAATTTTTTAGAATTTTTTGAAACAAGTTATTTTTTTCATTTCACTTCTCCAATTTGGACTATTTTGTGTATGTCCATTACATGAAATTCAAATAAAAATCCATTTAAATTACAGGTTGTAATGCAACAAAATAGGAAAAACGCCAAGGGGGATAAAAACTTTTGCAAGGCATTCGATGTCAGAGAGGAACTTCACAATGCTGTCACAACTTTTAACAACCACTGACACAGTAACCAGGTGTCCCCTTCTCCTTTGGCTTTGTTTGGATACTTTGGCGAAGCCAATTTCTGATATCCATAGTGGCAGTGGCAGATTACCTGGTTCGAGCTAGCTAAATAGGCCGCTAAGACTAATAACACCAATGCTTTAAACAGCTAGCTAAGACGCTAACTAAACTCTGTAGTGGTGGGGTGTGAGGCAGAGCTGAGTGAAGCAGCTTCAACGATAAACTTGACCCCACCCTTATAAATCAAAATCAAATATTACAGGTGGAGGCGTATCACGTTATTCACTTAAGATGAGAAGCTTTTTTTCTAGCTTTTTATGGAAACCCAAAGGAGTCATACCACCCCAGTTGCTTTCCATAGCCCACCTACACACACTGCAGCGTGCTATATCCATTGTGCTGACACAGCGCAGCAGAGATACAGATTTTGCACCAACCTGTCACTCAATTATTTGAAATTTTTTGCTATTTTTATATAGGGACATAAAACAATTTTTATATAGGGACATCAAATCTAATGGAGTCAGCCAGGACCTATGGCAAGATGACGCCGACGAACATGCTAGCCTCGCCTTGAACTTTGCAGATTTCTACTTTTTCTAGTGTTTTTTCTAGTGTTTTTCTCAAATTTTCTTACTCTGTATTGTGTATTACTTATTGGAATATGAATTGATGAGTACTCACTGTGGCGGAACAATGGTCTAGTCTCTTCGATGAGGCGCCGGGTAGCCTGGGAGTCCTACCAGAGAGAAGGAAAGGAAGACGCTGAGAGAGGCAGACGTAGAGGGGTCTTAGTGAGTTTGAGACGCCGGGCAACCCATCCTCCATTACCGAGCATACTACTTGCCAATGTTCAATCATTAGTGAATGAACTTGGAGAACTCAGAGCGAGGTACTCCTTACAGAGGGAGATCAGATTCTGCAACATACTCTTTTTTTCTGAGACTTGGCTTTCCTCCGACATGCAAACGGAATATATACAACCAGCGGGTTTTACAGTTCATCGAGCGGATAGGAAGCGGACTCTCTCTGGCAAGAACAAAGGCGGTGGTGTCGGCATCATGACCAATAACTAGTGGTGCGATGGGGGAAACGTACAGGAACTTCGAGCTTGTGCTCTCTCGACTTCGAATACTTGATCATCAAATGCTGCTCTTTTTACCTTCCGACAGAGTTCTCAGGCATTATCGCCACGGCTGTGTACATCCCACCCGAAGTCGACACCAGAAATGCTCTCAAAGATCTTCATTGGACCCTAAACAAACTGGAGACCTCGTACCCGGAGGCAGAGTTCAGAGTTCATTGTCGCGGGGGACTTTAACAAAAGTAATTTGACGTCCTTGCTCCCGAATTACTATCAACACATTGACTGTCCAACTCATGGAAATTCCATTGCTACACACCTTTTCGACAAGGATCTCTCCCGTCCTCCTTTCGGCAAATCTGACTACGACTCCATTTTGCTCCTCCTACAAACAAAGACTCAAGAGGGAAGTTGCGGTGGTCAGATCTGTACAACGCTGGTCTGACCAATCAGAATCCATGCTCCAAGATTGTTTTGATCACGTGGACTGGAATATTTTCTAGGGCGACTCTGGGGATAACATCAATAAATATGCCAACTCATTCACCGGATTCATCAAAAAATGCATTGATGATGTGTTTCAAAACTTACCCAAATCAAAAACCGTGGATTGATGTCAGCCTTGTCGGGGAAACTGAAGGAGAGAGATGCTGCTTATAAACACGGCAAGGTTACCAGGGACAATTGTATGGTTAAACAGTGCAAATATGACCTACGCAGATCGATCAAGATGGCGAAACAGTATATAGCAGGGACAAAGTATGTAGCAGGGGCTTCTATCAATCCTGGATTACAAAAAGAAAGCCAGTCACGGCGCAGACACCAACCCCGCCCTACCGGACGAGCTAAACACCTTTTTCTCACGCTTCGAGTATAACGACTCTGAGCTGCCGAGGAGAGCCCTTGACGACAACGAGGGCTACGTGCCTACGGTCTCCACGGAGGACGTACTGTATGTAGTCATTCAAGCGTGTCAACCCTCGCAAAGCTGCCGGGCCAGACGGCATCCATAGCCATGCCCTCAGAGCATGTGCAGACCAGCTAGCTGTTGTGTTTTCTGAAATTCTCACTACAAAGCTCACGGCCCTGGGACTGAACTCCTCCCCATGCAACTGGATCCTGGACTTCCTGACGGGCAGTCCCCAGGTGGTGAAGGTAGGCAACATTACCTCCTCCACACTGATCCTCAACAATGGGGCCCCGCAAGGGTGCGTCCTCAGTACCCTCCTGCACTCCCTGTATACCCACGACTGCTGGGAACCAGGCTGGGCAGGAGGCTCAGGAGGCTGAAGAAATTTGGCCTGTCCCCGAGGGCCCTCACAGTGTTCTACAGGAGCACCATCAAGAGCATACTGTCGGGCTGCATCACAGCCTGGTAGGGCAACTCCACCGCCGCTGACCGCAAGGCTCTACAGGAGGTGGTACACTCAGCTGAATGCACCATTGGGTGCACACTGCCTGCCCTCCAGGACACCTACAACACCAGATGTAGCAGGAAGGCCAAGAAGATCATCAAGGACCTCAGCCACCCGAGACACAGCCTGTTCTCCCCACTTCCATTACTCAGATGCGGGCAGTATAGGAGCATCATGGCAAAAACTGTCAGACTGGCCAATAGTTTCTACCCCCAGATCATCAGGTTGCTGAATATCCACCACTAGGCAGCTACCTGCTCCCCCTGTCCCCCGTCCTGCCCCCCAATAGCTTTCACCCCCAGACCATCAGGCCGCTGAATGGTAGTGATGTTACGTTTGATACTGGAGCTCCGAGGCATGCGTCGAAATCGCTAAGCAGTTTACTTCGAAGCAGTGTGCCGATGGTTGTATCACTTTATCAGAAACACGTGATCAATGACGTCCGAAGCTTCGTTTTGTTGAACAACCACCTGAAGACAAAAAGGCTACCCTGCGCTCGCATTACGGTGTGTGCGATGTCATCTATAATAATATGCTATTCTAAATTATTTTGACCAGCAGGTGCCACTCGTGTACAACGTGTTGATCAAAGCCTTGAGTAATGAACCTATTTTCGACACAATTGGCTGGAAATGCTCAATGCTTCAGGAAGCTTTGTTTCCACATCACTACTGAATCGCCACCATTAGGCAGCTACCTGCTCCCCCTGTTCCACTCCTGCCCCCCAGACTTCCTACCCAGAAACCTCACATGGTACAGTTTGGTACCTTGTAGGTACAATGGGATAATTTTCTACCCAATATTTTGAATATAAGGTACGATCATCACTGCGCTTTGGTAGGTGGGGGCAATGTACAGGTGGGGCTCAGTAGTATATTTGGGGCGTGGTCAAATATATGTGTATTTGTGCCAACTGTCAGTGGAAGTGTTGTAGCAATTTAAGTGTTTGATGGTTATGCCAATACAAGTTGAGCACCTCCTTTTTTCGCTGTCTGGTCTGCAAATGTTTTATAAGGATGTGTCACTGATGCGCTGTACTTTAAAGATGTTCCAGTAATTTAATGGCAACTTGTTGCCAGAAGTTAGTGTGAATTAGTAATTTCTTAACTGGAAACCATTTGTCAGTAAGTTATTGTACAATTCTAAATCAGTTACTGGCAAATCGTTTCCAGTAACTTACAGGCAACTTACTGCCACTAGCAATACATGCCAGTAACCTACTGTGCTTTCACTGACTCTTCTGTTGACAACATGCAACATTACTTGTGCCAGAAAAAGGTTTATTACTCTGAGGTTTTAACACAATGGACATTAGTGACATCTGCTGGTCAGCAATGAAAAGCAGTTGAAGTTCATAAAGAGATTTATTCCACAATATATCAAATCTCCAAGACGCAGTGGTTAATCGTGGGTCTTAGTAGCCTACTATCTGTTACAGGTTCGCACCTTCTGTGATGTGTCCCTTTTTTGCTGTGAATCCCAATCCCTTTTTTGTTGCTGTAAAAAACTGTGAATCTATGGCATTATTTAGGATAGAAGCTTATACTTTACTAAATAAAACAAATAGTTTGAACAACAATGTGCAGAAAGTGTGGTGTCACAACTATTTTTCTAAATAATATGCCTTCACCAAGATTCGACACCTTTCCCTGTCGTCTGGTTCTGGTCCCGAAGACCCTGATTCTACTTGCTGAGCTACCATTCAGGTGACTCTGCATAAAAAATCCCTAACTATATATTGTAAGTACAGTGTCAAGTAGAGGTCAGTGTTTGAAACCAACTTGGAATCGAAGCACCGTAACCGCGGCAAAATCAATTGGATCTCCCATTTTTCAACACACGGTTTGAAAAACCACGTGATTAAACGAAGCTTTGGACATCTTTGATCACGTGATAATGATACTTGTGAAACGGGCATCGGTACATTGTGGCGACTCAGTAGTGCTTTGAAAATTACATCGGAGCATTGGAATTCCGGGAATCAATCATCCCATTACTAGTACACTGTAAAACCGGATAAGTTCTGGCTACTCAAACATTTTAAGGAAACCGATTAAGTTAAGAAACTTAAATAGCTGAAGTGAGCAGTACTACCTTCAAGTGAGTAATACAAATGCAGTTTTTTTTGTAAGGCATACTTACATTTAACACCCCCACTAAGCCACGCCTCCAACAATTTCCCAGTGTGCCTTTTCGATTGAATTGTAGAGTTACCACCCATGACTGTGTTTGCTAGTGACAGAGACATTGTAGAATTCATTCATTTTCAGTCCTGTGGCCTTCACCAAGTGAGTTCCTAGGTGAAAGTTATCATAATAATTGAACCATTACATATGTCATAAGGCCTTATACAATGGCCTGAAACTCATAGTTTACAGGCCACATCAGCCCTGCAAGTACGGTTGCAAAATTCCACAAATCTTGGGACCAGGATTTCTGGAAAACATTGGAAATTTACCAGAATTTTGTAAACTGTAAATCACATTATGCTGGCTTACATAGCGTTAGGCTAGCCAACAGTTGACATTTGTATTCACCTGCAACCTGCTTTCATTATGACTGCCAGGGTTAAGAACAGTGGGAGGTAACTACCATTTCAGTAACCAGTGCAGAAATTCAATGATTGGATTAGTTTAGAAAACTATTATTTAGCTTTGTGTAGCATAACATTGACTCAATCAATCACTCAATGTACATGCAAAAACACAGATATGAAAAACAATTCCAAAAAAATCAACCCGCAGTAGAGCATGCTGGGAAAGAAAGTCCATTTGTTATCACATCTTTAAAATAAATAGTTGGTGTGACTTCTCATTTAGTTTTGAGTCAGTACCACATACAAATTGTAAGTAATAATGACTTTTCATTGACTTTGAGTACAACTTACTAGAAGTATTTTAGTTAAAAATGCCTAGTGTAGCAGCGGCAGCCTATCAGAAGATTGCAGGTGTGGCTTATTAAAGGGGCATTCAGCTAGCTCTTTTTGATCTCCCATGAGAGGGAATGTCGTTCCAGTTAATCTGCTCTGTTGGTCGGTGCTATTGCCATACCAAGCAGTGATAAAACCAGTCAAGATGCTCGCAATGGTACAGCTGTAAAACTTTTTGACAATTTGAGGGCCCGTGCCAAACCTTTTCAACCTCCTGAGGGGCAAGAGGCACTGTCACGCCTTCTTCACGACTGCGTGCGTATGTGTGGACCATTTTAAGTTCTTTTTTGGACACAGAGGAACTTGAAGCTCTCGACCTGCTCCACTGCAGCCCCGTCAATGTGGATGGGGGCGTGCTCGCCCTCCTGTTTCCTGTAGTCCACAAACAGCTCCTTGGTCTTACTGACGTTGAGGGAGAGGTTGTTGTTCCGGCCCCACGATGCCAGGTCACTGACCTCCTCCCTGTAGGCTGTCTCATCGTCGCCGGTGATCAGGCCTACCACCGTCGTGTCGTCAGCAAACTTTATGATATTGTTGGAGTCATGCGTGACCACACAGTCGTGGGTGAACAGGGAGTCCAGGAGGGGACTAAGCACACACTCCTGTGGGGCCCCCGTGTTGAGGGTCAGCGGGGCGGAGGTAATCTTGCCTACCCTCACCACCTAGGGTCGGCCCGTCAGGAAGTCCAGGATCCAGTTGCAGAGGGAGGTGTTCAGGGTTCTAAGCTTGGTGAGGAGCTTGGAGGGGACAATGGTGTTGAATGCTGAGCTGTAGTCAATGAACAGCATTCTCACATAGGTATTCCTCTTATCGTCTATGGATCTGTTGGGGCGGTATGCAAATTGGAGTGGGTCTAGGGTGTCTGGGATGATGGTGCTGATGTGTGCCATAACCAGCCTCTCAAAGCACTTCATGATTACATATGTGAGGGCTACAGGGAGGTAGCCATTGTGGCATGAAGCCTTAGAGTTCTTGGGAACAGGAATGATGGTGGTCATCTTAAAACATGTGGGGATTACAGACTGTGACAAGGAGAGGTTGAAAATTACAGAGAATATACCTGCCAGCTGTTCTGCACATTTTCTGAGAACGCGCCCTGGTTAAAGACTCACGTCGGCCTCTGAGAGTGAGATCTCCCAATCTTCTGGGTCGGTGGCGGCCCTCACATCTGGCATGATGTTGTTATTATCAAAGCGTGCATAAAATGCTTTGAGTTCGTCTGGTGGAGAGGCATCGTTGGGCAGATCACGGCTGGGTCTTCCTTTGTAAATCAGTAATGGACTGTAGCCCTTGCCATATGCGGCGGGCAGTGGAGCCTGTGTAATATGGTTCCACCTTATTCCTATATTGTGCTTTTGCTCATTTGATGACTCTGTGGAGGTCATAGCGGAACTTCTTGTACTTGTTCCTGTCTTCAGCCATAGCCTCTGGGTTGTCTGCGATAGCCCTGTGTGCGGTAGCCCTATCCTTTAGTTTAGCACCAACCTCAGTGGTAATCCAGGGCTTTTGATTGGGGAAGCAGCAAACCTTAACTGTGGGGACAACGTCGCCGATGCATTTCCTAATGAAGCCGGTGATGGACGTGGTTAGCTTGTTGTCTGTCGATGTTATCGGCGGAGTGCCGAAACATATTCCAATCAGCGCTAGCAAAGCAGTTCTGTAGCATAATCTCTCATTCTGGAAACCATTTCTTAATGGAGGTAGTCATGGGTAATTCCTGTTTGAGCTTCTGCTTGTAAATAGGAAGCAGGAGTACGTGAGTCATGATCTGATTTGCCAAATGACGGACGTGGGAGGGCCTTGTATGCTTACCTGTGGGTAGAATAACAGTGGTCTAGGACTTTATCACCCCTAGTGGTGAGGGAGACGTGTTGATGGAAGTTGGGCATTACGTGTCTTAATGACGTGGAATTAAAATTGCAGGCAACCAGAAAAGCAGCCTCTGGATGTAAGTTTTCCTGCTTGGTTATAGCCTCGTACAGTTTGTTAAGTGCCAGCGTGTTACTTTTCTTGTCCTGAGCTGGAATGTATAGAACAGTCACAGCTGAAAACTCACTTCGGGAGGTAAAAGGGTCAGCATTTGACCATCAGGTATTACAAGATGGGTGAACAATGGGTCAACACTTCCACCACACTCGAGTCAGCACACCAGTTGTTGTTGATGAAGAGGCAAACTTCTCCCCCCTTGATTTCCCCGACAGCATTGTCCTGTCGGCATGGTGAATGGAGAATCCATCAAGTTGGATAGCCATGGGGGGTTTCTTGTCCGAGAGCCATGTTTCAGAAAAGCAGAGAATATTGCAGTTTCGAGAGTCCTGTTGGTAGCAAATCCGCAATCGGAGGTCATCCATCTTATTATCAACTGACTGGCCAGTAGAATGGAGGGAAGAGGTGGCCTGTTCTCCCTTTGCCTTAATCTCACCAGGATCCCTCCCTCTCTTGCCTCTGTAACGTTGGTGTTTCCTCTTGGGTTGCCTGAAAATTGGGTCGGAATTACAGAAAGAGACCAGGGCAGATGAGTCGAAGTTGAAGCCGGAATTGAGAAAACTGCTGATCTGATGTTCAAAAGTTATTGTCGGTTGTAAGAAATTATAGAGGATACATTTCGAGAAAATTAAGTAAAAGTAAACGACAAAAGAGTCACATAATATACAGTACCAGTCAAAAGTTTGGACACAGCTACTCATTCAAGAGTTTTCCTTTACTTTTACTATTTTTTACATTGTAGAATAATAGTGAAGACCTCAAAACTATGAAATAACACATATGGAATCATGTAGTAACCAAAAAAGTGTTAAACAAATCAAAATATATTTTATATTTGAGATTCTTCAAATAGCCACCCTTTGCCTTGATGACAGCTTTGCACACTCTTGGCGTTCTCTCAACCAGCTTCACCTGGAATGCTTTTCCCACATATGCTGAGCACTTGTTGGCTGCTTTTCCTTCACTCTGCCATCCGACTCATCCCAAACCATCTCAATTGGGTTGAGGTCGGGGGATTGTAGAGGCCAGGTCATCTGATGCAGCACTCCATCACTCTCCTTCTTGGTAAAATAGCCCTTACACAGCCTGGAGGTGTGTTGGGTTATTATCCTGTTGAAAAACAAATGATAGTCCCACTAAGCCCAAACCAGATGGGATGGCTTATCGCTGCAGAATGCTGTGGTAGCCATGCTGGTTAAGTGTGCCTTGAATTCTAAATAAATCACAGAAAGTGTCACCAGCAAAGCACCCCACACCATAACACCTCCTCCTCCATGCTTTACGGTGGGAACTACACCTTGACATTTTCCGTATTGACTGACCTTCATGTCTTAAAGTAATGATGGACTGTCATTTCTCTTTGCTTATTTGAGCTGTTCTTGCCATAATATGGACTTGGTCTTTTACCAAATAGGGCTGTCTTCTGTATACCCTCCCTACCTTGTCACAACACAACTGATTGGCTCAAACACATTAAGACGGAAATAAATTCCACAAATTAACTTTTAAGAAGGCACACCTGTTAATTGAAATGCATTCCAGGTGACTACCTCATGAAGCAGGTTGAGAGAATGCCAAGAGTGTGCAAAGCTGTCATCAAGGCTAAGGGTGGCTATTTTTTGGTGTTAATACATGATTCCATATGTGTTTTTTCATAGTTTTGATGTCTTCACTATTATTCTATAATGTAGAAAATAGTAAAAATAAAGAAAAACCCTTGAATGAGTAGGTGTGTCCAAACTTTCAACTGGTAGGGTATATAAAATATTTGAATTCACAACCTCCTAATTTGAGCTGCACTGATCTTTCTGCTGTTCCACAAAGTCTGTAACATTCCCCTACACATTCCTTACCTGTAAAACATCTCTGCACTTAGCAAAAGAGTGCCATCTGCACTGCTATTTTAGTTATCAGTTAATCTGACTCCTCTCATCATTGATTTAATTTACTTATTTCAGCAATTTAAGGGTTTTCTGTTTAGTTGTCTAATGTTGGTGCGGCATATTATTCTGTTTCAATGTTACTCCTGAATCACTATGATAAATATAATAGTTTTTCTTGAGTGTATTTTTACCAATGCTGCAGGAATACAGGTGAAATCAGTCATTGACACAGATGTGGTGGCACAGCAGAAAGATCAGAATGCTTTGAACCAAGAGGTTGTGAGGACATGTTGAAAAATAATTACTGTATATATAAACATGCACAATATAGTAAAGTGTAAGTTGAAAACACTGTATGTTAAAAGCACTGTGTATGTATCATAATGACACATTTTAGTTTTTACATGTGAAGTGTTCCAAAAACACGTTTTTCACATGTGAAATGTCACGTGAAGTGTTCCAAAAACACGTTTTCACATGATTTCACATGTGAAATTTGAAATGTGAAATCATGTGTGTGAAATCATTCATGTACAGTAGGCTATAGGTGGAAAATCCTTAGAATGGAACTTTTACTCTCCTGCTGTTTAAACGTTTTTCTTGGCCCTGGAAACAGTCACAGAGTTCAGACAGAAAGAAAGACCTCACCAGATTTCATCACCAATCAGGGCGTCATACTCTTATGAGTGTGCCAATGTGTCAATTAGTGATACTAATCAGAGTTAAACAGACTTCCATTTTTACATCCAGACTAGAGTAGAATTCAATGAATGTGCCGAGCATGTTAATTACCCTCTGACAAGGGACCGTAACCTCTGACCCTTCTGATATGGAGTTATGTAGACGCTTACGTCAGTGTGAGAGCTATATAACAGTGTGTGAGATATAATAACCAACCAGATATCCATGACTGCTGCTATATGTTCTATTAAGGGCTAATCAACTCTGTCAGAGGCTGTGGTGTTGTTTGATATGCTGGGATTATTAAAAGAGAAGCGATCTGACATTAGAGGGTAAAACACATTTCCGTTAGCTGTCTGGTATAATTACGCTGTGGGAGTATAACACAGGTGAAGTGCTCACATTAGAATGAATGGGCCGCTCCGCTCTGCTCCATTCAAACTATTTTTAGAACAAAGTTCTGCAGTATTAGTAAAGATATGATCAATACACTTGGATGATATAGTTCCTGTACTGTTTGTAAACGCTCTGGTAGGATGATAACAGCTCTATCCAGCTATTTGAGTAATAGGCTACACTATCAACAGTATTGATGGAATTAGCTCAAACACTCCATAGAGATAAAGCTAATATCAACCTACCAGAGTGTTTACAAAAAGTACAGGAACTACATCAGTGTCTTGATCATATCTTTACTAATGCTGCAGAACTTTGCTCTCAAGCTGTATCCACACCCATTGGATGTAGTGACCATAATATAGTGTCTATATCCAGAAAAGCCAAGGTTCCAAAGGCTGAGCCTAAAATATTGTATAAGAGATCATAAAAAAGGTTTTGTAATGATTCCTATGTTGAAGATGTAAAGAAGATTTGGTAGCCTGATGTTTGTAATGAGGAGCATCCAGATGCTGCACTTGATGCATTTATGAAATTGTTACTTCCAGTTATCAATAAGCATGCACCTATTAGGAAACTGACTGTTAAAACTGTGAAGGCCCCATGGATTGATAAGGAATTGAAAAACTGTATGGTTGAGAGAAATGAAGCAAGGGGAGTGAGTGGCAAATACGTCTGGCTGCACATCTGATTGGAAAACATATTGCAAATTGAGAAATTATGTGACTAAACAGAAAATTGTATTATGAAACTAAGATAAATTATAAAAAGTATGATGGAAAAAAGCTTTGGAGTACTTTAAATGAAATTATGGGTAGAAAGACTAATTCAACTTAATCTTTCATTGAATCAGATGGCTCATTCATCACAAAACCTTTTGATATTGCCATTTCTTAAATGACTATTTCATTGGTAAAGTGGACAAACTTAGGCATGAAATGTCATCAACAAACTGTGACCATCATATTCATGCATAAAATACCAAATAATTGAAGAAAAGCATTGTAATTTTGAATTTTGTAAAGTTAGTGTGGGAGAGGTGGAAACATAATTGCTGTCCACAGTAATGAGAAACCACCTGGTAATGACAACCTAGATGGAAAGCTACTGAGGACGGTAGTGGACTGTATTGCCATTCCTATTTGCCACATCTTTAATCTGAGCCTGGAGAAAAGTTTGTCCACAGACCTTTAGGGAAGCTAAAGTAATTCCGGTACCCAAAAATGTGTAAAGCTCTCTTTGCTGACTTTAACAGCCGACCAATCAACTTGCTGCCAGTTCTTAGCAAACTTATGGAAAATATTGTGTTTGACCAGATACAATGCTATCTCTGTGGACAATTTAACAACTGACTTTCAGCATGCTTATAGGAAAGGACACTCAACATGTACTGCACTGACACAAATGACTGATGTTTGGTTGATGTCCTGTGTGAATTTAAGTATGCTCCCTCTAATTCTCTCTCTCTTCCTCTCTCTCTCCCCTTCCGGAGGACTTGAGCCCTAGGATCATGCCTCAGGACTACCTGGCCTGATGACTCCTGGCTGTCCCCAGTCCACCTGGTCGTGCTGCTGCTCCAGTTTCCACTCTTCTGCCTGCGGCTATGGAACCCTGGCCTGTTCACCGGACATGCTACCTTGTCCCGGACCTGCTGTTTTCGTCTCTCTCTCTCTCTCTCTCTCTCTCTCTCTCTCTCTACCGCATCTGCTGTCTCGACCTCTGACTGCTCGGCTATGAAAAGCCAACTGACATTTACTCCTGAGGGACTGACCTGTTGCACCCTCTACAACCACTGTGATTATTATTTGACCCTGCTGGTCATCAATGAACGTTTGAACATCTTGAAGAACAATCTGGCCTTAATGGCCATGTACTCTTATAATCTCCACCCGGCACATTTGATTGATTGATTGATATCGATATCATATTATTGACCATCATTTCTTTTGACATCATCTGCCATTTCATGGCTAGAGAGCTATCTACCTAATAGAACATAGAGGGTTTTCTTTAATGGAAGCTTCTCTATCGTAAAACATGTAAAGTGTGGTATTCCACAAGGGAGCTGTCTTGGCCCTTTACTGTTCTCAATTTTTTACAAATGATGTACCATTAGCGTTAAACAAAGCCTGTGTGTCTATGTACGCAGATGATTCAACACTATTCAGCACCCACAGCTAGTGAAAACCCTAAATAAATAGTTGCAGTCAGTTTTAGAATGGGTGGCTAGGAATCAACTTGACGTGAACATACATTATTTAAAACCAAAAACATTGTATTTGGCACAAATCACTCTCTAGGTACTGGACCTCAGCTGAATCTGTTTATGAATAATGTGGCTGTAGAGCAAGGAGAAGAGAATAAACTTCTTGATGTTACCTTCGATTGTAAACTGTCATGGTCAAGGCATATTGATTATATTGTTGTAAAGATGGGGAGAGGTTAGTCTGTGATGAAGAGATGCTCTGCTTTTTCAACATCGCATGCAACCAAACAAGTCCTGTAAGCTCTGATTTTGTCACATCTTGACTATTGCCCAGTTGTATGTGCAGGTGTGGCAATAAAGGACCTAGAAAAGCTGCTGCTGGCCCAGAACATAGTCCAATGCCAATAACATGCATGTCAGTCTCTCCTGGTTCAGAGTGGAGGAGAGATTGACTGCATCACTCAATGTTGGTCTTTGTAAGAAGTATTGACGTGCTGAAAGTACTGAATTGTCTGTTCACCCAGTTAACGCACAGCTCAAAAACCAATACATACCCCATAAGACATGCAGTCAATGGCCTCTTCACAGTCCCCAAGTCCAGAACAGAGGCTGGGAGATGCACAGTACTGTATTGAGCAATGGAATTCCCTTTTTCACCGCAGGTAACTCAGGCAAGCAATAAAATCAGTAAAAAAAAACAGATAAAACAACACCTCAAGAAACAACGAGGACTGTGAAGAGACACACACACACACACACACACACACACACACACACACACACACTCTACACACACTCACATACACGCACGCACGCACACACATACACACACACACACACACACACACACACACACACACACACATTATTCTTAGTACTATTTATTTACTTTTTTTTAAATAGTCGTATTGTTCTTTAGTCGTAGTGTTCAAAGTTTAAATTTGTGTTGCTGTTCCTGTCCATTAGTGTTCTGTATTTTTTCATGTTCTATGTTTTGTGTGTACCCCAGGAAGAATAGCTGCTGCTTCTTCAACAGCTAATGGAGATCTGAATAAAAATCATAAATCAATATCTGTATTGTTTACAAGGTTGAAGGCCTTGATGTTTTCATTATATTACGAACCCTTAAAAAACATGTCTATGTGATGCAATGCTTATAAGGTCTGCAGTGCACTTCTGAAACTGAGCTTTCTGTTTCAATATAATAATACAACATATCCAAAAGTCTTTCAGGGTAATAGTTCTCAGTCAATGGCAATTCTCAACTTGAATTGCATGTATATTAAATGGCCATTGAGGCAAATTAACAAAGATGGCCTGAAAAGCAAAGGTTGTACTTGGCATCTCTGTACTTTTTAATCATGCAGACACTTATGGTTATATTTGACAAACGAATGCTCAACCTGTGGTGCCTGAAGGTGCTATTGCCACACTGAATTGGTTATTTCACTCATACTCTGTCCCTCCCTGCCGTGATATTGATGTATTTTATTCATTTCTGGACCTCATACCTATTTATGAAAATGTTATGAGCTGTTCGGAAGGGCCTATTCTTTTTCTTATGGAGTGCTATTAAAATACATGTCCAACTTGCTGTTAGCAGCAAGCAATGGTCTCTAAATGGAAGGAATATGGTGATGTGGTGTGAGAGATGGCAGCCTGCTTGACTGCCGAGCTGGCTGGCTGGTATGAGAGAGAGAGAGAGAGAGAGAGAGAGAGAGAGAGAGAGAGAGAGAGAGAGAGAGAGAGAGAGAGAGAGAGAGTATAATGGAGTAGTTCAAAGTGTCATCTGTGGTATTGTCACAGATAGACAACTCTCATCAGCAATCAGTATTGCAATGCATCAACAACATCTCCATCGATGTGAATTACCCCTGTCTAATTGACTACTCTTGATGTACATTATCCTAGAGGTAGGCTATATGCGTGTTATTCATATGAAGAGCTTGACACACCTCTGACCCCTATCACACAGTGTCAGCCATGTTTGGGGGCTTAATGGCTGGTCTGTGTATGGCATCATCAGCTAAATTAACCTCTGTGCTATTTTTGGATATCCTCTCATGTCTGGGTTAAAAAGCAGCGGAATACAGGTGTAATTTTCTGCTCCCATTGGGAATGGTATTAATCAAACACAGGTTAATATAGTGCATCACACCTCCCTCCAATAACTGAAATTACATATATCTGTTGAGTAACTCATGTATTATACTGTATGCCTGTGTGTATAATATGTATGCCTCTTTGAGTCTACATGTTGCCTTTCATTTATAAGTATTCACAAGCATAATAGTTTGTTCATGATAAGTTAATGCTTTATTTCAGATAAAAAAGAGCTCAACATTGCATCTGCATGACTGAAACTATTAATGATGTGCAGTGAAACCAACCATAATTCTTTCAACTTTATTACAAAAAACAACAAACCTACACAACAGACAAACAGAAGGACAAAACTTGTATTTTATATGCCTTATGCACCCGTTTACTTTTTTTTTTTTTACATTACATTTTATTCACATGCCATTGTGGGGTTACTGTTGAGTTGAACCAGTTAGGCTCACAGAACAGAGACTAGTATCTCAGCCTCTAGTCTGATTTGTGTAACAAATCCTTCTGTATTATTATTCCATACCAAAAGGCACTGTTTTTTTCTGAAGTTTATAAAAGAACCAAAAACTAAAGTTAATGATACATAACCATCATTGTTGTTTTGAAAAGTATACATTGGCCTTTACATGGTGGTGTGGTCATTTCAGCTGAGCATATCCTACATCAGTGGGCTTGAACCCATGCATCACTAGAGAGGCAGATAGCTGGGAGGCTGCAGTAGATCCCGTTTCCCATAGGTGCTGGAGCCTACGTTGGTGGGGGTGTACACCGTGCCGAAGGTGTTGCTGGAGCGGGTCAGGAAGTCGGCCAGTCGCTGCGTCACACAGGTAGCCGTGTTGCACTTCCTTTTCTCTATGTGGTGGCTGATGGGATATAGGAGGACGGCAATCAATTAATCCAATATGTCAAACAAATTTTGCATTACTTATCTAAACATTTATAGAGTGGTTTAGATCAGGAAAATTTAGCAAAGTTATTGGCCTACCAGACATACTGTAGGTAAGTGGATAAAAATAGCCACCATAACAATAGCCATAACATGATACTAATATGATAATATCACTACTGCAGCTACTAGTAACAATAATAGTAATAGCAATAAACTATTATTATTATTAAGATCACTATTATTTTATTTAATTTATAATATTTGAATCACTATCAATTGAAATATTAGGTGATTTTTCCTCCTAATATTTCAGCTTAGTTCAATTCTGATCCACATGAATCTTCACTGTAACAAATAATTATTTAGTTACTGGTTCCACAGCCTTTTGTTTTGTTTACTCAACTTTCAGTCAAAGTGTTACCTGAACTTACATTTTTTAGTTGGCTCAAACTGAGCTCCAACTTGAAAAAACGTAGGCAAAAATTTGGTTAGGGACACCCACACACACAGGGCTTTTAACATACAATGTTTTTAACCTATATATTTCACACATATTGACATACATGATGGCATTGTGAATGTTCATTTATACATAGTGGTGTAGCAGGAAGATAGGAATGCCGTGAACCAAGAGGTTGTGAGTTCAAATCCCAGGTGAGGACATGTTGAATAATAATTACTGTATAAAATAACATGCACACATGTTTATGTCAATGTGTGTCAAATATGTAGGTTGAAAACATTGTATGTAAAAGCACTATTTGAATGTGTGGGTGTCCCTAACCTAGATTTTTCTTAAGTTGGAGCTAATTTTGGGCCAACTAAAAATGTTCAGTTCAGATAATATTTCAGCATATTTTGACTGACGAGTTGAGTAAATTAAATAAAGGCTGTGGATCAATTTACTAAACAATAATGAGTTGATTTTTTTTACTGTGTTTTGTCCACAAAATTATCAACATTTGCACATCAACAAATCTATAATTGAGGTGCAACTTATATAATAAGGCGCAACCTTACCTGTTGACAGATGTGAGCCCTCTCTGCAGCCTCGTGCCAATGAGGCCGAGGAAGGGGTTGGAGACGATCCCGGGCACGAGCCAGCCTTCTCTGTCCGGGAGCGCGCTTTCCTGCTTGCTAGATGAGGTGAAGTACCTGAATCAGGATGAGGAAAGAGCCAAACCGTCACTCCGACCGGTGACTGATGCCCACTTCAAAACACCAGCTCAATTCTCAAGGGCGCAATGGAGTGGCCACTAGTCCCCCTCCAGTGCGCACTTGATCACTTTTACGCGATCCACATATTCCTGTCTCTGCCTTGGCAAGACAAAACCCGACCTCTCGGATGTCACGATTGCAATGGATATTCATCTCAACGATCTCATCAATGTCATTAGCCAATTGTAGAGTTAGACTACCCACATCGTTAATTGATTTCTTACGGTTCAAGATGGATGTGCCAAATTACGCACAGCTTAAAACCGGTGCTATATCAGTTGAGTGATTAATTCACCTGCGAAATTAAACCCGCTTCCCAGTGACAGTTGAACTTTGGGCGACACTGCACGACACTTGTAATTGTACATCACAGAAGTGGCACTCAGAAATAACGGAAATAACTGATGCAGCTTTGCGCTCTCACCTGTTGCTTGGGGCGGTGGCGACAACGCGCAGCAGCACGAGAGGCACCAGAAGGAACACGGGCAGCTTCAGGTAATACATCGTACACGCGGGATCCCTGCATGAAAACAAAAGATGGAAAGTCAATAATCACACACGCCATCGAATTACACGAGTAGAGGGATACACATGCCTGTGAATACTGGAACCTGCACCCATCAAATATGTTCAGTGTATGCTACTAGAACACTTTAGACTAGAATGACAGCAGAAACAGTAAAAGCTCTGTAGTCTAGAGAACCATGCAAACCAAAGACCACCAAACAGACAAGCCACACAACAGCCTACCCTCAACACCACAGGGAAAAGAGAGAAAAAGACTTGGGATAGTATAATGTATAATGGTGTCCTGGTCTCCAACTCTCTCAGTTCAAATATGCATCCTAATGGTCTGGTTAACTCACCCTTAGTAGTTAAACCCAATCGCCAGTGGTTCCAAAGACAGACACGGCTACTGTCAGTGGTTTCTCAGACTGTCACACACACACACGTTCACACAGATATAGGCTTCACCGTCAACCACTTGTGACATCACCCCCTCCAAATATAGTCCTGCGTTTCCATTATCAGGGATGAGGTTCACTTAAAGAAACTCGAATCCACAGCAAGAGTCACCTACTCCACACATACGTCATCATCTTCGTCATTCTCATTATCAGCGTCATCGGTTTGCTGTAGTTGGACTGGCCTGCTGTAAACTCACTGTGGGAGACAACACAGCCGGGGCGGAAACCACACATTCTTTTTACATCAAAATATTACATTAAGTTCTTAGTGCACAAAGTTAGACTGTGTGTTTTTAGATACCTCCAATAATGGAGGTAACCTCTTGGCAAAATGATGGGATAACAACTAGAATATTGCGGATAAAGGAGATAACATCTACAATATTGCGGATAATGGGTTCAGGAACTAGGTTTCACCCCCAGTTCATTTTCAAATGTATTTACTGGTGAGTTTATGGAGATTTCTTTAAGAATTAGTATGTACTATCAATACCTCATCATGTCACCCACTTCTCCTCCATCCCACTACCTAGTCTCCAGTACCTAGACCACACGCTCCACAACTCACTCATCTGGTTAGAGGGGAATGATTTAAGAGATTAAATTAAGGTAGTAGGAAAAAGGAAATTCCACAGTAACTATACTGAACAAAAATATAAACGCAACATGTGAAGTGTTGGTCCCATGTTTCATGAGCTGAAATAAAAGATCCCAGAAATGTTCCATAAGCACAAAAAACGTACTTCTCTCAAGTTTTTGGTGCACAAATTTGTTTACATCCTTGTTAGCATTTCTCCTTTGCCAAGATAATCAATCCACCTGACAGGTGTGGCATATCAAGAAGCTGATTAAACAGCATTATCATTATACAGGTGCACCTTGGGCTGAGGACAATGAAAAGCCACTCTAAAATATGCAGTTTTGTCACACAACACAATGCCACAGACGTCTCAAGTTTTTAGGGAGTGTGCAATTGGCATGCTGAGTGCAGGAATGTCCACCAGAGCTGTTGCCAGATAATTGAATTTTAATTTCTCTACCATATACCTCCTCCAACGTAATTTTAAAGAATTTGACAGTACGTCCAACCGGCCTCACAACCGCAGACCATGTGTACCCACTCCAGCCCAGGACCTCCACATCCGGCTTCTTCACCTGTGGGATCGTCTGAGACCAGCCACCCGGACAGCTGATGAAACTGAGGAGTATTTCTGTCTGTAATTAAGCCCTTTTTTGGGGAAAAACTCATTCTGATTGGCTCCCCAATGTGTGGGCCTATGCCCTCCCAGGCCCTGCCCAGTCATGTGAAATCCATAGATTAGGGCCTATTGAATTCATTTAATTGACTGATTTCCTTAAATGAACTGTAACTCAGTAAAACCATTGAAATGTTTGCATGTTGCGTTAATTTTTTTGTTCAGTATAGTTCAAGTCAAACTCCATGGAAGTTGCTATCATGACTGGCTCTGAGGTTGTTTGTGCTCAGACACACCCTGATTACTCAGAGTCCTCTCCTCAGAGACTCTGCCTACACCACCACCGACATGCCCCATAGGGGTTCTGCAGACAGAGACAGACAGAGACAGGCTCCTAGTTAGGTGCAGAGTTTTACCCACAGGCCTGAGTTAGGCGAGAGGTGACTGACGCCCACCTGTGGTTTAGCTAGGCCTGCTGGATGCAGGATTCTCCCCCAGTCTCCCCAGTGATCCTCAACCACACACACACACCCCATTCATGGAAGTGTTTGGCCCAAAACTGTTCTACCATGATGTACTTATATTTATATAATTCTAAAGTTCCATGAGATAATATGATTTCACACTCAGAAAATGTTATATTACATATGTTTTATTATAAGATAATGCATCATGGTTATTGTGAGACGTTTCTAATGCCTAATGAATGAAAAGGAGACTGTTGAGAGTGTTACTGATGATCTGGTGAATTGAAAGATGGTGAAAGGGTGTGTTAAGGAGATTGGAAAAGGAGAGAAAGAGGTGGTGAAGGAGTCTGGGGTGTGAACGAGTAGGAGGTGGAGAGACAACGATGACAGAGCAAAGAGAGAAAATACATGTATTATAACATTTTATGAGTCTATCAAAGTTGTGATGAGCTAACAATATGGCGTTCATACTTAGTTCTTGACACAAGAACTGAGGAAAGAGACAGGCATGCAAACATGAAAAAGGACACCAGGCACATTCTGAATGTCTCATGTAACAATTAGTCTTTGGCCAAATAAAGATGTGTGAGGCTCTTTTTGATAAAATATTATGACAGACATGACCACATCAGCTCTGTGCTGTCACCAAGTGGTGACTAAAGTTCATTACAGTAATAGCTGTAATCATAATAATAATAATAATAATGGAAATACCTGAAAACAAGAGCGGAAAACAAGAACACCAACTCCTTAAAACAACAGTTGTTGAGACAAATAACCTTTAACCTAGCAGATGGTTATTGTTAAAAGTAGTGCTGCACTAGACAAATGTAATTTGAGATGCACCCTTAGAAAATGGATAGAGCTGGGTCGAAGAACTCGGAACGCACCACAGGAACCACAGTGATCCAATCACTATGGAGACGACCATGGAACTCTCCAGCAGGGTCCTCTTAGATGGAACCTCTCGTGGGAATCTTGAGTGGTTCTTAAGTTCTTAACAGAGTGCAGCGCCAACCAAACAGTCTGTTTTACCCTGCTTATAGAGCCCGATGGCTGGGTGTTTTTCAAGCTCCACACCATCAGCTGACTCCTGGTCTCTCTGGAGCTTCCTCTTGATCAGCAGGATGACAAGGCCCAGTAGCACGTAGGCACATGCATCCAGAGCCAGCACCACACCTAAGAGTGAAAGAGAGAGACTCCATTTGGGCTGATCTGTGACCCGCTAGCCAGCCTGGTCTCATAGACTAGACGTAACATAGTAAATGTAAATCCGGGGACCGGGACACTACGATTTTGTATTATATGTTACGTTTGTTATGGCTACATAAGACAGGTGGTTACTTAAGGCAAAAACGAAAGCAGGGTGGATGGATTGGCATATAACGCGAACGTCTAACAACCCAAAGGTTGCGAGTTCGAATCCCATCACGGCCAACTTTAGCATTTTAGCTAACTAGCAATTTTTTAACTACTTACTTATTTTTAACAAATTTTGCAGCTACTTAGCATGTTAGCTAACCCTTCCCCTAACCCTAACCTCAACCATTTGAGCTAATCCTTCCCCTAACCCTAACCTTAACCATTTAACCTAACTCCTAAACTTAACCCTAACCTTAACCCTAAACCCTAACCCCTAGCCTAGCTAATGTTAGCCAGCTAGCTAACGTTAGCCACCTAGCTAGAATTCTTATCATACGTTTTGCAAATTCATAACATCCAGTATAATATGAATTGTAATTCGTAACATATTATACAAAATGGGTGATGGACATTTACAAATTAATACATACCATACAAATAATAACATATCATACTAAGTGGAGTGTCTCTGATTTACATACAGAATAATACGAAATGCTCTGAGACCAGGTTGAGCTAGCACCTCCCCCGGTAAGAGGGGAATAAGGCAACCTCAGATTACACACACGGATGAAAGGGACATGGAAAGTTAGTGGAATGGTAGTGGTTCTGTAATGGACAGAAAACAGGGTTAATGAATATACACAATAATAATAATATGGACACTCAATCACTATGGTATTTTTTATTGGTACATTTACAAATAGATTTGAAACTTTTATCTCATTATGGTAAGTGGTGAAATAAGTATAGCCAGTTATAATTGTAATGGCTTAGCAGATATTAAAAAAGAAGAACAATATTTACAATATTTACATGGCTCAAAGAGTTTCAAATATACTTCTCCCATGAGCAAAGAAACTCAAAAGGGGTGATGATATTAATTGACAGTAATTTCGATCCGAATGTGCAAATTGTCCAAACAGATCCGCAAGGTAGATGGATGATTTTAAATATGTTATTGGACCATAAACAGATATGGCTCATTAACCTTTACGGACCAAATAATGATGATCCACACTTCTTTGACAATATACAGTGGGGAGAACAAGTATTTGATACACTGCCGATTTTGCAGGTTTTCCTACTTACAAAACATGTAGAGGTCTGTAATTTTTATCCAAAAATCCAAAAATCCAGAAAATCACATTGTATGATTTTTAAGTAATTAATTTGCATTTTATTGCATGACATAAGTATTTGATACATCAGAAAAGCAGAACTTAATATTTGGTACAGAAACCTTTGTTTGCAATTACAGAGATCATACGTTTCCTGTAGGTCTTGACCAGGTTGGCACACACTGCAGCAGGGATTTTGGCCCACTCCTCCATACAGACCTTCTCCACATCCTTCAGGTTTCGGGGCTGTCGCTGGGCAATACGGACTTTCAGCTCCCTTCAAAGATTATCTATTGGGTTCAGGTCTGGAGACTGGCTAGGCCACTCCAGGACCTTGAGATGCTTCTTACGGAGCCACTCCTTAGTTGCCCTGGCTGTGTGTTTCGGGTCGTTGTCATGCTGGAAGACCCAGCCACGACTCATCTTCAATGCTCTTACTGAGGGAAGGAGGTTGTTGGCCAAGATCTCGCGATACATGGCCCCATCCATCCTCCCCTCACTACGGTGCAGTCGTCCTGTCCCCTTTGCAGAAAAGCATCCCCAAAGAATGATGTTTCCACCTCCATGCTTCACGGTTGGGATGGTGTTCTTGGGGTTGTACTCATCCTTCTTCTTCCTCCAAACACAGCGAGTGGAGTTTAGACCAAAAAGCTCTATTTTTGTCTCATCAGACCACATTACCTTCTCCCATTCCTCCTCTGGATCATCCAGATGGTCATTGGCAAACTTCAGACGGGCCTGGACATGCCCTGGCTTGAGCAGGGGGACCTTGCGTGCGCTGCAGGATTTTAATCCATGACGGCGTAGTGTGTTACTAATGGTTTTCTTTGAGACTGTGGTCCCAGCTCTCTTCAGGTCATTGACCAGGTCCTGCCGTGTAGTTCTGGGCTGATCCCTCACCTTCCTCATGATCATTGATGCCCCATGAGGTGAGATCTTGCATGGAGCCCCAGACCGAGGGTGATTGACCGTCATCTTGAACTTCTTCCATTTTCTAATAATTGCGCCAACAGTTGTTGCCTTCTCACCAAGCTGCTTGCCTATTGTCCTGTAGCCCATCCCAGCCTTGTGCAGGTCTACAATTTTATCCCTGATGTCCTTACACAGCTCTCTGGTCTTGGCCATTGTGGAGAGGTTGGAGTCTGTTTGATTGAGTGTGTGGACAGGTGTCTTTTATACAGGTAACGAGTTCAAACAGGTGCAGTTAATACAGGTAATGAGTGGAGAACAGGAGGGCTTCTTAAAGAAAAACTAACAGGTCTGTGAGAGCCGGAATTCTTACTGGTTGGTAGGTGATCAAATATTTATGTCATTCAATAAAATGCAAATTAATTACTTAAAAATCATACAATGTGATTTTCTGGATTTTTGTTTTAGATTCCATCTCTCGAAAACGACAACTGGTCAAAATAACAAAAAAGATGCAGTGTTGTCAGACCTCGAATAATGCAACGAAAATAAGTTCATGTTCATTTTTAAACAACACAATACTAATGTTTTAACTCAGGAAGAGTTCAGAAATCAACATTCGGTGGAATAACCCTGATTTTCAATCACAGCTTTCATGCGTCTTGGCATGCTCTCCACCAGTCTTTGACATTGATGTTGGGTGACTTTATGCCACTCCTGGCGCAAAAATTGACCAGGTGAGTCGAGGTGAGTAGTCATGCTGTACTTCGCTCCGCAGGTAATATGACACATTACATTACAATGGAACGATTTGATTAGTGTAATGTTAGCTAGCTACATAGTTGTATTTGTATCAAAGATAAAGGTGTAGTATAGAGAAACTATCGAGGTTAGCTAGCCAGCTACATTCGTTCGCAGCGACGCCGTTTTTCAAACAAAGTCAACACCGCAGCCATTGCTAGCTAGCCAACACTACCAGCTAGCAGTACTGTAGCAACTAAATACAATATCCTTTTAGCCAGCTACATTCGTTCGCAGCGACGCCGTTTTTCAAACAAAGTCAACACCGCAGCCATTGCTAGCTAGCCAACGCTACCAGCTAGCAGTACTGTAGCAACTAAATACAATATAATTTTAGCCAGCTACATTCGTTCGCAGCGATGCCGTTTTTCAAACAAAGTCAACACAGCAGCCATTGCTAGCTAGCAGTACTGTAGCAACTAAATACAATATAATTTTTGCCAGCTACATTCGTTCGCAGCGACGCCGTTTTTCAAACAAAGTCAACACCACAGCCATTGGTAGCTAGCCAACACTACCAGCTAGCAGTACTGTAGCAGCTAAATACAATATAATTTTAGTCAATGAGTATTTTGCAACATAAAGCTTCCCTTTCTGAACATTCGAGATGTGTAGTCCACTTGTGTAGCTAGCATGACTGACTTTGTGCTAGCTAGCCAACGTTTAATTATTGCTGCGTTATGAAAGGAACTAGACACGGACACGAATTATCTGTTTAGTGTGTTAACACACTATTGGTAGTTTGTTGTAACCAAGTATTGGTGCTAAACCGTGTGTTATTGGATGCTAGCATGCTAGTTAGCTATGGCGTCATAGGATACGGTGCCCTGGGCGGTTTTTCATGGAAGAATACTGTACCAAGTTAGCTAGCTGAATAAAGTAAGTTAGTCTATTCCTAGAAACATTGAACCGCTGTAGTTTACAACAATTATAATTTCTAAAGTGGAAGTTGGGAGAGTTATATTTGGGAGTTGTGGTGAGGGAGGCCCCGCTCTCTCCTTTCCCAGATGTTTAGTTCATTTCATTCCGATCTCCTCTGCATTATTGTAGCCATTTGCTGCAGCCTGTCAACTATGCCTCTGCCTATCCCTGTTCTCTCCTCTCCGCACAGGCTACACAAACACCTCACACCGCGTGGCTGCTGCCTCTCTAACCTGGTGGTCCCTGCACGCAACACCCACCTGGAGTTCCAGGTCTCAGGCAGCCTCTGGAACTGCAGTTCTGCTGCCAACAAGGCAGACTTCATCCCAGCCTATGCTACCCTCCAGTCCCTCGACTTCTTGGCGCTGACGGAAACATGGATTACCACTGAAAACACTGCTACTCCTACTGCTCTCTCCTCGTCTGACCATGTGTTCTCGCATACCCCGAGAGCATCTGGTCAGCGGGGTGGTGGCACAGGAATCCTCATCTCTCCCAAGTGGACATTCTAAATTTTTCCCCTAACCCATCTGTCTATCTCCTCATTTGAATTCCATGCTGTCACAGTCACTAGCCCATTTAAGCTTAATATCCTTGTCATCTATCGCCCTCCAGGTTCCCTTGGAGAGTTCATCAATGAGCTTGACGCCTTGATAAGTTCCTTTCCTGAGGATGGCTCACCCCTCACAGTTCTGGGGGATTTCAACCTCCCTACGTCTACATTTGACTCATCTCTCTCTGCCTCCTTCTTTCCACTCCTCTCCTCTTTTGACCTCACCCTCTCACCGTCCCCCCCTACTCACAAGGCAGGCAATACGCTTGACCTCATCTTTACTAGATGCTGTTCTTCTACTAATCTCACTGCAACTCCCCTCCATGTCTCCGACCACTACTTTGTATCCTTTTCTCTCTCGCTCTCCTCCAACACTACTCACTCTGCCCCTACACAGATGGTAATGCGCCGCCGCAACCTTCGCTCTCTCTCTCCCACTACTCTCTCCTCTTCCATCCTATCATCTCTTCCCTCCGCTCAATCCTTCTCCCTCCAATCTCCTGATTCTGCCTCCTCAACCCTCCTCTCCTCCCTTTCTGCATCCTTTGACTCTCTATGTCCCCTATCCTCCCGGCCGGCTCGGTCCTCCCCTCCAGCTCCGTGGCTTGATGACTCATTGCGAGCTCACAGAACAGAGCTCCGGGCAGCTGAGCGAAAATGGAAGAAAACTAGACTCCCTGCGGACCTGGCATCTTTTCACTCCCTCCTCTCTACATTTTCTTCATCTGTTTCTGCTGCTAAGGCCACTTTCTACCACTCTAAATTCCAAGCATCTGCCTCTAACCCTAGGAAGCTCTTTGCCACATTCTCCTCCCTGCTGAATCCTCCTCCCCCCTCCCCCCTCCTCCCTCTCTGTGGATGACTTCGTCAACCACTTTGAAAAGAAGGTTGACGACATCCGATCCTCGTTTGTTAAGACAAATGACACTGCTGGTCCTGCTCACACTGCCCTATCCTATGCTTTGACTTCTTTCTCCCCTCTCTCTCCAGATAAAATCTTGCGACTTGTGACTGCAGGCCGCCCAACAACCTGCCCGCTTGACCCTATCCCCTCCTCTCTTCTCCAGACCATCTCCGGTGACCTTCTCCCCTACCTCACCTCGCTGATCAACTCATCCTTGACCGCTGGCTATGTCCCTTCCGTCTTCAAGAGAGCAAGAGTTGCACCCCTTCTCAAAAAACCAACACTCGATCCCTCTGATGTCAACAACTACAGACCAGTATCCCTTCTTTATTTTCTTTCCAAAACTATTGAGCGTGCCGTCTTTAGCCAACTCTCTTGCTATCTCTCTCAGAATGACCTTCTTGATCCAAACCAGTCAGGTTTCAAGACTGGTCATTCAACTGAGACTGCTCTTCTCTGTGTCACGGAGGCTCTCCGCACTGCTAAAGCTAACTCTCTCTCCTCTGCTCTTGTCCTTCTAGACCTGTCTGCTGCCTTTGATACTGTGAACCATCAGATCCTCCTCTCCACCCTCTCCGAGCTGGTCATCTCCGGCGCGGCTCACTCTTGGATTGCGTCCTACCTGACCGGTCGCTCCTACCAAGTGGCGTGGGGAGAAGCTGTCTCCGCACCACATGCTCTCACCACTGGTGTCCCCCAGGGCTCAGTTCTAGGCCCTCTCCTATTCTCGCTATACACCAAGTCACTTGGCTCTGTCATATCCTCACATGGCCTCTCCTATCATTGCTACGCTGACGATACACAACTAATCTTCTCCTTTCCCCCTTCTGATAACCAGGTGGCGAATCGCATCTCTGCATGTCTGGCAGACATATCAGTATGGATGACGGATCACCACCTCAAGCTGAACCTTGGCAAGACGGAGCTGCTCTTCCTCCCGGGGAAGGACTGCCCGTTCCATGATCTCGCCATCACGGTTGACAACTCCGTTGTGTCCTCCTCCCAGAGTGCGAAGAGCCTTGGCGTGACCCTGGACAACACCCTGTCGTTCTCCGCTAACATCAAGGCGGTGACCCGATCCTGTAGGTTCATGCTCTACATCTTCGGAGAGTACGACCCTGCCTTACACAGGAAGCGGCACAGGTCCTAATCCAGGCACTTGTCATCTCCCGTCTGGATTACTGCAACTCGCTGTTGGCTGGGTTCCCTGCCTGTGCCATTAAACCCCTACAACTCATCCAGAATGCCGCAGCCCGTCTGGTGTTCAACCTTCCCAAGTTCTCTCACGTCACCCCGCTCCTCCGCACACTCCACTGGCTTCCAGTTGAAGCTTGCATCTGTTACAAGACCATGGTGCTTGCCTATGGAGCTGTGAGGGGAACGGCACCTCCGTACCTTCAGGCTCTGATCAGTCCCTACACCCAAACGAGGGCATTGCGTTCATCCACCTCTGGCCTGCTGGCTCCCTTCCTCTGCGGAAGCATGGTTCCCGCTCAGCCCAGTCAAAACTGTTCGCTGCTCTGGCACCCCAATGGTGGAACAAGCTCCCTCACGACGCCAGGACAGCGGAGTCACTCACCACCTTCCGGAGACATTTGAAACCCCACCTCTTTAAGGAATACCTGGGATAGGATAAAGTAATCCTTCTATCCCCCCCGCCACTGGCTATAAGGTGAATGCACCAATTTGTAAGTCGCTCTGGATAAGAGCGTCTGCTAAATGACGTAAATGTAAATGATGTAAATGTAAAAATTCAAGCAGCTCGGCTTTGTTTGATGGCTTGTGACCATCCATCTTCCTCTTGATCACATTCCAGAAGTTGGCCATGACAGGGTCTTAATCTGGTGGTCCTCCATCCACACCTTGATGGACCTGGCTGTGTGGCATGGCGCATTGTCCTGTTGGAAAAACCAATCCTCAGAGTTGGGGAACAAAGTCAGAGCAAAAGGAAGCAAGTTTTCTTCCAGGACAACCTTGTACGTGGCTTGATTAATGCGTTCTTCACAAAGACAAATCTGCCCGATTCCAGCCTTGCTGAATCACCACCAGATCATCACCGATCCTCCACCAAATTTCACAGTGGGTGCGAGACACTGTGGCTTGTAGGCCTCTCCAGGTCTTTGTCTAACCATTAGACGACCAGGTGTTGGGCAAAGCTGCAAATTGGACTCATCAGAGAAGATGACCTTACTCCAGTCCTCTACGGTCCAATCCTTATGGTCTTTTGCAAACCTCAACCTGGATCTTCTTTGCTTATCATTGATGAAGGGCTTTTTTCTAGCTTTGCACGACTTCAGCCCTGCCCCTAGGAGCCTGTTTCAAACCGTCCTCGTGCACTTCACCCCAGCTGCCGTTTGCCATTCTTTTTGTAGGTCACTTGATGTCATCCAACGGTTGTTGAGTGACATTCGAATGAGTTGGCGGTCCTCCCGGTCAGTAGAGATTTGTTTTCGCCCTCTGCCGGTCTGTAGCTTTGTTGTCCCCAATGTCTGCTGCTTGACCTTGTTCTTATGAAATTTTAAATATGGAAGCAACCTGACGCTCACTGTATCCCTCTGCCAGTAAAGCCAGAATTGAACCCTTATTTTCCTCACTCAAAACTTTCCTTTTCAACTCTTTTGGCATGGTCAATAGTTATTTTTTGATTAATATTGTTTTGAGGTACTATTAGCACTGTTTTTGCCATCCAGCTGGTCCTATTGCAAGAGGACAGTGATGACCACAGCAGTGGTTTTTATACTTTTCCTCGTTAAATAAGATTTGGTTCATGTGATCACCTAATCAGTACCTAATTCAGTAGAATGAGGTGTGCCTGTGATGGAATTCAACAGACACTGGAATGGAATGGCTGTCATACATGTAGAGATGCTGATTTAAGAAAAATGTGCAGTGGTCTCTTAATATTTTCCACAGCTGTATATATATATATATATATATATATATATATATATATATATATATATATATATATATATATATATATATTTGTGAGAAAAAAATAACATATGGGGGATTGGAAGTGATGCAGACAATTACATTGACGGAAGTTACAATCTATCTGCAGTATTAAAGCTTACAAAAAAAACGAATTGCATTCTAAACTGAAGCCCATGAGTACTTGATTATTGTAGTCAAATGTGTCAGGTCAGGGTCCTGAGGACTGGAGTTGCCCATCCCTGATATAGATGCTCAGTTTGCACGCATCAAGGGATGTGGTGACAGTGGAGACAAGGTAACACACATAGACAGCTTTGTCCTTTTAGAAGGTTGTCATATTCCTTACATAAACATGACGTGAATGCAAGAAATGCAGAGCCACTTCCCAAAACATATTGACAGAGTCAAGTATCTAGTAGCCTAATAGTTTTCAACCCATTTGTTATGGCAAGCCTAAATAAGCTCAGGAGTAAAAATGTGCTTAACAAGTCACATAATCAGTTAGATAGACTCACTATGTGTGCAATAATAGTGATTTTTGAACAACTACATAATCTCTGTACCCCACACATACAATTATCTATAAGGTCCCTCAGTCGAGCAGTGAATTTCAAACATTGATTGAACAACAAAGACCAGGGAGGTTTTCCAATGCCTCGCAAAGAAGGGCACCTTTTGGTAGATGGGTACAAATAAAGCAGACGTTTAATATTCCTTTGAGCATGGTGAAGGTATTAATTACGCTTTGGATGGTGTATCAATACACCCAGTCGCTACAAAAATACAGGCGTCCTTCCTAACTCAGCTGCCGGAGAGGAAGGAAAACACTCAGTGATTTCACCATGAGGCCAATGGTGACTTTAAAACAGTTAGAAAGTTTGATGGCTGTGATTGGAGAAAACTGAGGATGAATCATCAATGTTGTAGTTACTCCACAATACTACCTTAATTGACAGAGTGAAAAGAAGGAAACCTGTACAGAATAAAAAATATTCCAAACATGCATTGTGTTTGCAATAAGGCACTAAAGTAAAACTGCAAATAATGTGGCAAAAACATGAACTTTATGTTCTGAATATAAAGCGTAATGTTCGGGGCAAATCCAACACAACACATCACTGAGTACCACTCTTCATATGTTCAAGCATGGTGGTGGCTGCATCATGTTATGGGTATGCATGTCATCGGCAAGGAATAGGGACTTTTTTAGGATAAAAATAAACAGAATAGAGCTAAGTACAGGCAGAATCCTAGAAGAAAACCTGGTTCAGTCTGCTTTCCAACAGACACTGGGAGACAAATTCACCCTTCAGCAGGACAATAACCTAAAACACAAGGCCAAATATTCACTGGAGTTGCTTACCAAGACAACATTGAATGTTCCTGAGTGGCTGAGTTACAGTTTTGACTTAATTCGGCTTGACAATCAATGGCAAAAAAAAATGGCTGTCTATATAATGTATATTGCATATATTTTACAATCCAGTTGTGCAAAGCTCTTGGAGACTTACCCAGAAAGACACAGCTTTAATCGACTCAGGGGTGTGAATACTTATGTAAATGAGATATTTCTGTATTTCATTTCCAATACATTTGCAAAATTTTCAAAAAACATGTTTTCAATTTATCATTATGGGGTTTTGTGTGTAGCTGGGTGAGAGAAAATATTCTAATTTAATCAATTTTGAATTCAGGCTGTAAGAAAACAACATGTGGAATAAGTTAAGGGGTATGAATACTTTCTGAATGCATTGTATATCTGCAAGAAAGTGATAAATAAGTGACTGTTTGAAAGGGGGTCATATAAACATTGCCTTATTTATATTTTTACAGATAACATAAAGTGAATTCTGTCTGAAATAGTCATGCTATAATGGGCATAGTTTCTCAGACCAAATCTCCATTCTGGCTCAAACAAAGCAATCTGATTATGCTCCAGTCAAATACAGCTATAGGGAATGCCCATACATTGTCCAATCTCCTTCCACACATTGATTTAATTCTTCGCATCTTTATTCAAACACAAACAAACTTGAAATTAAGTGCTGTTTCAGTGTCTTGTTGCAGGTTGTACAATGTTCAAAAGTGTGTGAGATATTAGCTTTAACATGTGTGTGTGGTGTCAAGTGTGGATGGTCGTATGTATGCAAATAGCCGAGATTGGATATTTCAGCACCATGGACAGCAGCGACATCGGGATAGCGAGATCTGTAATTCAGCAACACATGACACTGGATAGCGGCTGTCTCAGGTGAAGTTGGCATTGGGAAAATCCCATCTAATGGGAAACGAGGCATAGGAGGCAAAAAGACTGAAGGAGAAGACTCCCACAGGAACTCTATGCTTAACTGTTCTGCCACATTCATTTCAAATGTTACATTTTTCGATTTGTAAATAAAAGGGAACATATCTGCAAATAATGTAAACTGACTTTTCTAACTACACTGTACAGCTTTAGTGTGTCTGTGCGTCATAGGTACAACTGCAAGCAATTCGCTTCTCAAATGTCTGTTCAATGTGAGAAACAAAATGAAAAACAACTGTTAGACTAATACAATGCGTACTGTTACGAATTATTACTATTCCTAACAAGACAACCAAGTGATGGTCTTTACCCGCCATGGAGACTTATAAAGGCTACTTCCCCCCAACCAAAAGTTCCCACGCTGAGCGATGTTGTTTACTACATCATTATGCATATAATTCAAGTCATACCTTTATTGTCATTCATGCTCTTATTTTTAACCTAGTAGTTTTGCAAAAGTGTAACCTGCGTCAATTCTAGGAAATATTGGAATAACGTGCTTAAGAGGAGCCCTGACACGCACAACAGGATAACACAACAACCACATTTTCAATTGACAATCATTGATTTAAATGGATGTGGTCAATAGATTTGTATAGGCATATATACTAATTTAATTTAACTTGTAAGCCAAGGTTGGATTAGTAGGTCTATGCAACATGCACCTGGATAACCGCGTCATGAATCGGAACGGGCTCCAACGTCCTCATATACACATTATGACAAAATAAAGATCTTAATATTTCACGAAATAAAGACATAGAAGAAAACAGGTTCTAGAAACTCAATTTCTCCATGGCAATAGAATGTAAACATGTAAATTGCGCCAAACATATCCAAATATCGCCTACAACTCAATTCTCAGCGCAGCATATTGGACGACTCCACAGGCATTGATCATTCGCGACTTTAAGTCATTCCTGTTATCTCTAGAGCATCCCGTATATTTATAGCGCTTCATTTCGTCCCCTCTGACCATGGATAGGGTTGGGAGCATTCCTGAGTTCACTTATGGTCCCACTAAGGTAATCTTAGGAGATATTCCTTTTGGCATACTGTAAATGCCTGTGCATAATGTACCTAATAAAGCATAATTATTTTAATTATCTTCAAAGGAATTCTGTAGAAGCAGCCTTTATTTTCAGACTCTGCAGGCCTGCTGGGAGGAAGCATATTACAATAAACAGGTAAGATTCATCCCACAAAAACAGTAACCACAGAAAAAAAGAGATAGATTTAATCCCAAAACAAGAGTTTTATTTCAAGACAGTTTAGAGAAGATGGTCATAAGAGTTTTTAATATCACTTGCAAATTGTGAGACATGAGCAGTTGTGAAATGTTGCGAGAGGCCCTTCTGAAAGCACATTATATGGTCTTTAGTGGCACGGTCTCACACCTTACCTCATCTTGCAGAAGAAACTCATGGTCCACTATCTGCTGCTCAGGAGTCGAGGCCAGGTCTCGCCCCATGTCACCACGGAGCACATGAGCGAGTGGCTGGTGTCTCAGGGCAAAAAATCCCTTAGGGAGAGGTGAGTACCACGTCAGCTCTCACCTTCACTGCCATTCTCTGTCACCAGCAGCACTCCAGGAGGTGTGGGTAAAATAAACAACAGATAAATAGGAAGCCAGGAAAGTTGAAATGCTTTGTGTTTTATTTGAAGGGTGTGGAAGGAAACCCTGGAGGAGGGGAACGAACTCGCTCGGCTGGTAAGAGAATGAGAGTTAGAGACTTAGACTATCAGTCAGTGAGCTCCTTTCTAGCCTTTCAACAACTAGTCAGTACAGCAGAATATATCTGTTGTGAAATTACACTAATGGGACTTCCTGTTTCCCTACGGCAGACCTGGGAAGTAAACACCTGCCTAAAAATGATTGACATGGAGCACAAGGCTGTCTGCAAGCTCCGCCGCTCTATGCACACCACCTCTCCAGCTGGAGCTGACATGTGAGTTCCATGTACTGCCCCGCATACGGCTTGCTCCATTCATCTACACATCTGGAGCTATGCAGAAAATAACTAGGGCAGTGTTCTCTGTGTGAACATTGCACATCGTTTAGCTTTCTCTGCTGCTTTTGTTGATTTCAGCGACCCCAAGGTCCACATCATCGTGGAGAGAGCTGTGAGGAGCATTCTGGACAAGCTGTCCAATAAGCCCTGTAGCAACCTGCTCAGCCCATCCCAGGTGGTGGTGGAGCTGGTGCCCAGGATCCTCCTGGCCCTGTGGCTTCAGCCAGAGGAAGGCCATTCAGATCACCCCATCCTCCTAAGCGGGATGGCTGTGAGTATGGTGGTGGCCGTAGGGGAGAAGCTCTCCAACACGTTGAAGGCCTCTTCTCCTCACACCCCTTTCTCCCGGGCTGCTGCTTTTGACTCTGTGAGGTCGATCCTCGGGAGAATCAGCCAGTCCTTCTCCCTGGATGACCTCAAGACCCCCTTTTTTTATGAGCTCTGTCTGTGCCTTTGTGGCGGACGAGGTGAAAAGCTACTTCCAGCCTACTGCAGACACCCTGCGAGTTCCCCCTGTCCTAGTGGTGGCCTTCTCCGCCACACTACCAGCTGATATCCAAGCAGGTGAGTAGCACTCATAGAAAGCACTCTGACAGATGCCTTTTGTCATGACATCCTGGTGCCTTGTAGTAGTAGAGCCAATCAGGATTTTAATTGTCACCCCTAACACAGATGCAGACCAGGCTTCTTCCCACCTGGAGGTTATGGAAATCCCCCATAACACAGAGGCAGACCCAGCTTCTTCCCACCCGGAGGTTGTGGACATCACCCCTAACACAGAGAAAGACCCGGCTTCTGCCCACCTGGAGGTTGAGGGATTCACCCCTAACACAGAGTTTGACCCAGCTTCTCCCCACCTAGAGGTTGTTGACATCACCCGTAGCAGAGAGGAAGACCCGGCTTCTTCCCACATAGTGGTTTTGGACATCACCCCTAACACAGAGGCACACCTGGCTTCTTCCCACCTGGAGGTTGCTGACAAAACCCGTAGCACAGAGGCAGACCCGGTATCTTCCCACCTGGAAGTTGAGGACATCACCCCTAACACAGAGGCACACCTGGCTTCTTCCCATCAGGAGCTTGTGGACATCACCCCAAACACAGAGGCAGACCCGGCTTCTTCCCACCTAGAGATTGCGGACATCAACCCTAACAAAGAGGCACACCTGGCTTCTTCCCACCTGGAGGTTGTGAACGTCACCCCCTAACACAGAGGCTGAGACGGCTTCTACCCACCTGAAGTTTGTGGACATCACCCCTAACACAGATTCAGACCCTGCTTCTTCCCACCGTATGGTTGTTGACATCACCCATAACTCAGAGGCAGACCCAGCATCTTCCCACCTGGAGGTTGTGGACATCCCCCCTAACACAGAGGCAGACCCGGCTTCTTCTCACCTGGAGGTTGTGGACATCACCCCTAACAAAGAGGCACACCTTGCTTCTTCCCACCTGGAGGTTGTGGACATCACCCCTAACACAGAGAAAGACCCGGCTTCTGCCCACCTGGAGGTTGAGGGAATCACACCTAACACAGAGTTTGACCCAGCTTTTCCCCACCTAGAGGTTGTTGACATCACCCGTAGCAGAGAGGCAGACCCGGCTTCTTCCCACATAGTGGTTTTGGACATCAACCCTAACACAGAGGCACACCCGGATTCTTCCCACCTGATGGTTGTGGACATCACCCTTAACACAGAGTCAGACCCGGCATCTTCCCACCTAGTGGTTGTGGACATCAACCCTAACACAGAGGCAGACCCGGCTTCTTCCCACCTAGAGGTTGTTGACAAAACCCGTAGCACAGAGGCAGACCCGATATCTTCCCACCTGGAGGTTGAGGACATCACCCCTAACACAGTGGCAGACCCGGCTTCTTCTCACCTGGAGGTTGTGGACATCACCCATAACAAAGAGGCACACCTGGCTTCTTCCCACCTGGAGGTTGAGGACATCACCCCTAACACAGAGGCAGACCCAGCATATTCCCACCTGGAGGTTGTGGACATCACCCCTAACACAGAGTCAGACCCTGCTTTGTCCCACCGTATGGTTGTTGACATCACCCATAACTCAGAGGCAGACCCAGCATCTTTCCACTTGGAGGTTGTGGACATCACCCCTAACACAGAGGCTGAGACGGCTTCTACCCACCTGAAGTTTGTGGTCATCACCCCTAACACAGAGTTAGACCCGGCTTCCTCCTATCAGGAGGTTGTGAAAACCACCCCTAACACAGAGGCAGACCCGGCTTCTTCCCACC
Source organism: Coregonus clupeaformis (assembly GCF_020615455.1). NCBI lineage: Eukaryota > Metazoa > Chordata > Actinopteri > Salmoniformes > Salmonidae > Coregonus > Coregonus clupeaformis. The sequence continues at coordinate 1,437,873 of NW_025533468.1, forward strand.
TGGAGCTTGTGGACATCACCCCAAACACAGAGGCAGATCCTGCTTCTTCCCACCTGGAGCTTGTGGACATCACCCCTAACACAGAGGCAGACCCGGCTTCTTCCCACCTAGAGGTTGTGGACATTACCCCAAACAAAGAGGCAGATCCTGCTTCTTCCCACCTGGAGCTTGTGGACATCACCCCTAACACAGAGGCAGATCCTGCTTCTTCCCACCTGGAGCTTGTGGACATCACCCCTAACACAGAGGCAGACCCAGCTTCTTCCCACCTAGAGGTTGTGGACATCACCCCTAACACAGAGGCAGATCCTGCTTCTTCCCACCTGGAGCTTGTGGACATCACCCCTAACACAGAGGCAGACCCGGCTTCTTCCCACCTAGAGGTTGTGGACATCACCCCTAACACAGAGGCAGACCCTGCTTCTTCCCATCTGGAGCTTGTGGACATCACCCCAAACACAGAGGCAGACCCGGCTTCTTCCCACCTGGAGCTTGTGAACATCAACCCTAACACAGAGGCAGACCCGGCTTCTTTCCACCTAGTTGTTGTGGATATAACCTTTAACCCAGAGGCAGACCCGGCTTATTCCCAGCTGGAGGTTGTGGAAATCACCCCTAACATAGAGGCAGACCCGGATTCTTCCCAACGTAAGGTTGTGGACATCACCCCTAATACAGAGGTAGACCCGGCTTCTTCTCACCTGGAGGTTGTGGAAATCACCCCTAACAAAAAGGCAGAACCCGTCCCTTCCCACTTGGAGATTGTGGACATCACCCCTAACACAGAGGCAGACCCGGCTTGTTCTCAGCTGGAGGTTTTGGACCTCACCCCTAACACAGATGCATGCCCGGCTTCTTCACTCTTGGAGGTTGTGGACGTCACACCTGAAGAAAAGCCTCTCATGGTGGCCGTCTACGCCACTCTGCCATCTGACATCCAAGCAGGTGAGTAAGACCTATAGAAAGCACTCTGACAGGTGTCGTTCATCATGATAACATGTAAAGTGTTGGTCCCATGTTTCATGAGCTGAAATAAAAGATCCCATTCAACTGGCCAGTGTTTAGAACCTATGGTTTGCATTTATTTACATTCTGTCCCGCTTTTGTCCCTTTCCAGAGGATGTTGCTGTGGTCACCCCCGACATCACCCCACACGTCACCAAGGACGTGACCCTGGATGTTCCATGCAGGGCGAGGAAAGGGGCAGTCCAGCATTTTTTTTGCAGGCTTTGGAGGGCAGTGTGCTGCTGCGCTTGCCACAAGGAAGAGGAGGAACAATATTAATTATTCATTAGACCAGAAACAGGATTGAACCATAGACCATTAAATTATTTGCATTATAGTTGCCTTCAATTCTGATTTTCTTCTGTTTACTTCTTAATTCATTTCAGAACATTTCTCTAAACTTTGTGGAGTAGGTTGTGTAAATAAGTGGGAAACATCCCAATCCCAATTTTAATGGTTTTAATAATTTTTTTAATGTATTATTTGACAAAAAAGTCGAGGGCGCTCAACCAACATTGAGTCGAGGTGCAACCAAAAACTTAAATCATCATAGAAAACTCTTTCTCACTATTAAAAATGCATTGTTTTATTTAAGCAAGGTTAAAATATTAACGTTTTTGCCTAGTCTATGACTATATGCAAGTTGTGGTTGCCCAGTTAAAAGGGGGAGCAGACTCACCCTGGTTCTTGAGAGTTGCAGACACTGAATAATTATCATTTGAAATAAATGGCACTTTTCAAGTCTTGACTAAATATCTTTAATGAATATGAATTAAACATTTTATTTTATTTTTTTATTTCAAGTTCTCGTTTACAACTGCGACCTGGCCAAGATAAAGCAAAGCAGTTCGATAAAAACAACAACAACACAGAGTTACACATGAGATAAACAAAACATACAGCCAATAACACAATAGAAAATCTATATACAGTGTTTGCAAATGTAATAAGTTATGGAGGTAAGGCAATAAATAGGCCATAGTGCAAAATAATTACAATTTAGTATTAACACTGGAGTGATAGATATGCAGAAGATGATGTACAAATAGAGATACTGGGGTGCAAATGAGCAAAATAAATAACAATATGGGGATGAGGTAGTTGGGTGGGCTAATTACAGATGGGCTGTGTACAGGTGCAGTGATCGGTAAGCTGCTCTGACAACTGATGCTTAAAGTTAGTGAGGGAGATAAGAGTCTCCAGCTTCAGAGATTTTTGCAGTTCGTTCCAGTCATTAGCAGCAGAGAACTGGAAGGAATGGTGGCCAAAGGAGGTGTGATATACCTGCTGGAGCGCATACCATGGGTGGGTTTTGCTATGGTGACCAATGACTTAAGATAAGGCGGGGATTTGTCTAGCAGAGATTTATAGATGACCTGGAGCCAGTGGGATTGGCGACGAATATGTAGAGGAGAATAAGGCAACCTCAGAGTTACATTCAAGGATACTTTATTGACATACATGGATGAAATGGACATGGAAAGGTAGTGGAATGATAGTGGTCCTGTAATGGACAGATAACAGGGGTAATGAATATGCACAATAACTGATAGCACAAGTTGAGCAACAATGCTATTAACAAAGGAAGGGCTGTATTAATGGCATAATGCTACCTGCGGAGTATTACACAACACAGTAAACACAGAGAGGCAACTTACAATAGGCAATGGTAGTAACTATAAAGAACAACAAGCAAGAATGATATACATGTTACAAACTCACTTTGTGCACGTACACTATCCCACGGTATCTCTGTGCATTCAAATTGTCATCGATAAAATGCAATTGTGTTCATTGTCCGTAGCTTATGCCTGCCCATACCATAACCCCACTGCCACCATGGGGCATTCACAACGTTGACATCAGCCAACAGCTCGCCCATACGCTGCTTTACAAGTGGTCTGAAGTCGTGAGGCCAGTTAGAAGTACTGCCAAATTCTCTAAAGCCGCCTTGGCTTATGGTTGAGAAATTAACATAAACGTATCTGGCAACAGCTCTGGTGGACATTCCTGCAGTCAGTAAGCCAATTGCACGCTGCCTCAAAACTTGAAACATCTGTGGCATTGTGTTGTGTGACAAAACTGCACATTTTAGAGTGGCCTATTATTGTCCTCAGCACAAGGTGTGTGTGTAATTACCATGCTGTTTAATCAGCTTCTTGATATGCCAATTTGTCAGGTGGATGGATTATCTTGGCAAAGGAGAAATGCTCGCTTACAGGGATGTAAACAAATTTGTGCACACAATTTGAGAGAAATAAGCTTTTTGTGCGAATCGAACATTTCTGGGATCTTTTATTTCAGCTCGTGAAATATGGGACCAACACTTTACATGTTGCGTTTATATTTTTGTTCAGTGTAGATATTAGGTTGGGAGATTGGGATCCTATCTGGGCTAGCTAAAGCCAACTTCATGATTAGTAGTATGACAGAGAAAAAATTCATTCATTCAGGTCTGGTACTGTTCCTACCATATAGATCAGGGATGGACAATTCCAGTCCTCGGGGGCGGAGTGGTGTCACACTTTTTCCGCACACTCTAGGAGCTCAGATGCAATAATTTAATAACCTAATAACCAACGTTTCGACAGACAAGCTGTCTTCATCAGGGTATTGTCGTGTATTAGGATTATGTCTTTGTTAATGGTTTTAAGTGGAACTGAAAGAATGTTGTTTATGTTAGTTCAAAAGTAGTCAGTTGTAGGGTGACGCCCCAGGGGAGACGGGTGATTGGACCGCAGAGGGAGCAACCCATATTTTCACATTGTTTATAAGTATATGCTGGGGGCACAGGAAAGCAGAGCAGCCATTAGAATTCGAGGACACTGCTCTCCAGACCCTGCAAGTCTGTAACTCATGCTGGAAGCTTGTGATATGAATACAACTTATGATCCAGGTTCAGTATGAGTTACTCGATACGACAGTATCCTGACGTTGGTTATTAGGTTATTAAATTATTGCATCTGAGCTCCTAGAGTGTGCGGCTCTCCTTTTCTTTTTCAAGTGTTCTACTCCGATAGCCAGCACCTCGCCTAAATAGGTGTGCGTTTCTTTCGCCTCCATATTAATCTGGTACTGGTCCTACCATATAGATCAGGGATGGACAATTCCAGTCCTTGGGGGTCGGAGTGGTGTCACACTTTTTCCCCATCCCTAGCAAACACAGCTGATTAAACGTATTGCATTCTAAACTGAAGCCCATGAGTTTTTGATTATTAGAGTCAAATGTGTTAGCTGGGGCTGGGGAAAAAGTGTAACACCAATCAGGTCCCGAGGACTGGAGTTTCCCATCCCTGATATAGATGCTCTGTTTGCACGCATCGAGGGATGTGGTGACAGTGGAGACAAGGGAGCACACATAAACAGCTTTGTCCTTTTAGAAGGTCGTCATAATCCTTAAATAAATATGATGTGTATGGAAGAAATGCAGAGCCACTTCCAAAAACATATTGACAGAGTCTAGTATCTAGTAGTCTAATCAATTAGTTTTCAACCCCTTTGTTATGGCAAGCCTAAATAAGCTCAGGAGTAAAAATGTGCTTAACAAGTCACATAATCAGTTAGATGGACTCACTATGTGTGCAATAATAGTGATTTTTGAACGACTACATAATCTCTGTACCCCACACATACAATTACAGTGGGGAAAAAAAGTATTTAGTCAGCCACCAATTGTGCATGTTCTCCCACTTAAAAAGATGAGAGAGGCCTGTAATTTTCATCATAGGTACACGCCAACTATGACAGACAAAATGAGAAAAAAAAATCCAGAAAATCACAATGTAGGATTTTTAATGAATTTATTTGCAAATTATGATGGAAAATAAGTATTTGGTCAATAACAAAAGTTTCTCAATACTTTGTTATATACCCTTTGTTGGCAATGACACAGGTCAAACGTTTTCTGTAAGTCTTCACAAGGTTTTCACACAATGTTGCTGGTATTGTGGCCCATTCCTCCATGCAGATCTCCTCTAGAGCAGTGATGTTTTGGGGCTGTCACTGGGCAACACGGACTTTCAACTCCCTCCAAAGATTTTCTATGGGGTTGAGATCTGGAGACTGGCTAGGCCACTCCAGGACCTTGAAATGCTTCTTACAAAGCCACTCCTTCGTTGCCCGGGCGGTGTGTTTGGGATCATTGTCATGCTGAAAGACTCTTGCTGATGGAAGGAGCTTTTCACTCAAAATCTCACGATACATGGCCCCATTCATTCTTTCCTTTACACGGATCAGTCGTCCTGGTCCCTTTGCAGAAAAACAGCCCCAAAGCATGATGTTTCCACCCCCATGCTTCACAGTAGGTATGGTGTTCTTTGGATGCAACTCAGCATTCTTTGTCCTCCAAACACGACGAGTTTAGTTTTTACCAAAAAAGTTATATTTTGGTTTCATCTGACCATATGACATTCTCCCAATCCTCTTCTGGATCATCCAAATGCATTCTAGCAAACTTCAGACGGGCCTGGACATGTACTGGCTTAAGCAGGGGGACACGTCTGGCACTGCAGGATTTGAGTCCCTGGCGGCGTAGTGTGTTACTGATGGTAGGCTTTGTTACTTTGGTCCCAGCTCTCTGCAGGTCATTCACTAGGTCCCCCCGTGTGGTTCTGGGATTTTTGCTCACCGTTCTTGTGATAATTTTGACCCCACGGGGTGAGATCTTGCGTGGAGCCCCAGATCGAGGGAGATTATCAGTGGTCTTGTATGTCTTCCATTTCCTAATAATTGCTCCCACAGTTGATTTCTTCAAACCAAGCTGCTTACCTATTGCAGATTCAGTCTTCCCAGCCTGGTGCAGGTCTACAATTTTGTTTCTGGTGTCCTTTGACAGCTCTTTGGTCTTGGCCATAGTGGAGTTTGGAGTGTGACTGTTTGAGGTTGTGGACAGGTGTCTTTTATACTGATAACAAGTTCAAACAGGTGCCATTAATACAGGTAACGAGTGGAGGGCAGAGGAGCCTCTTAAAGAAGAAGTTACAGGTCTGTGAGAGCCAGAAATCTTGCTTGTTTGTAGGTGACCAAATACTTATTTTCCACCATAATTTGCAAATAAATTCATAAAAAATCCTACAATGTGATTTTCTGGATTTTCTTTTCTCAATTTGTCTGTCATAGTTGACGTGTACCTATGATGAAAATTACAGGCCTCTCTCATCTTTTTAAGTGGGAGAACTTGCACAATTGGTGGCTGACTAAATACTTTTTTCCCCCACTGTATCTATAAGGTCCCTCAGTCGAGCAGTGAATTTCAAACATAGATTCAACCACAAAGACCAGGGAGGTTTTCCAATGCCTCGAAAAGAAGGGCAGCTTTTGGTAGATGGGTACAAATAAAGCAGACATTGAATATTCCTTTGTGCATGCTGAAGGTATTAATTACGCTTTGGACGGTGTATCAATACACCCAGTCACTACAAAAATACAGGCGTCCTTCCTAACTCAGCTGCCGGAGTGGAAGGAAAACGCTCAGGGATTTCACCATGAGGCCAATGGTGGCTTTAAAACAGTTAGACATTTTAATGGCTTTGATAGGAGAAAACTGAGGATGAATCATCAACATTGTAGTTACTCCACAATACTAACCTAATTGACAGAGTATGCACTCACTAACTGTAAGTCGCTCTGGATAAGAGCGTCTGCTAAATTACTAATATGTAAATGTAAAAGAAGGAAACCTGTACATGCATTGTGTTTGCAATAAGGCACTAAAGTAACACTGCAAATAATGTGGCAAAGAAATGAACTTTATGTCCTGAATACAAAGCGTAATGTTTGGGGCAAATCCAACACAACACATCACTGAGTACCACTCTTCATATTTCCAAGCATGGTGGTGGCTGCATCATGTTATGGGTATGCATGTCATTGGCAAGGACTAGAGACTTTTTTAGGATAAAAAGAAATGGAATAGAGCTAAGTACAGTCAGAATCCTAGATGAAAACCTGGTTCAGTCTGCTTTCCAACAGACACTGGGAGACAAATTCCCTCTTCAGCAGGACAATAACCTAAAACACAAGGCCAAATATTCACTGGAGTTGCTTACCAAGATGACATTGAATGTTCCTGAGTGGCTTAGTTACAGTTTTGACTTAATTCGGCTTGAAAACTTATGGCAAAAAAAAAAAATGGCTGTCTATATAATATATATTGCATATATTTTACAATCCAGTTGTGCAAAGCTCTTGGAGACTTACCCAGAAAGACACAGCATTAATCGACTCAGGGGTGGGAATACTTATGTAAATGAGATATTTCTGTACGTAATTTCCAATACATTTGCAAAAATTTCAAAAACGTGTTTTTACTTTGTCATTATGGGGTATTGTGTGTAGCTGCGTGAGATAAAATATTATAATTGAATCCATTTTGAATTCAGGCTGTAAGAAAACAACATGTGGAATAAGTTAAGGGGTATGAATACTTTCTGAATGCACTGTCTATCTGCAAGAAAGTGATACATAAGTGACTGTTTGAAAGGGGGTCATATAAACATTGCCTTATTTATATTTTTACTGACTATGCAGACCGGGACTCTGGCCGTTACTTAAATCCCAAAAGACTTACAACCTTTTGGGAGACGCACAGAGACACTAAAATAGTTTGTTAAATAATTCACGTAACAGCTTGGTCCTTCTGAGCCGGACTCCAATACCCTGTTTCTGTCATTCCAGGTAACTCTGAAAACCGTCGACGGGCGAATGATACATTCGTAAATAGAAAGTCCTGCCCTTTGACATTAAGGGTTAAAACAGGCCAGAGGACACCTGATTAATGACAGAGACGGTGACGGAATCCAAACCTACATTGAATCTCGGCTGCAAGGATAAGGTCAGTAGTCTTTATTCATTACTTGGTGAAATTGATTTGAGAACTTGCTAAAATATTGAAAAGTAGCAAATTGATCAATGCGTAGCCATTTTAAGTGAAATGTAGGGGACTGTCAGGAATTATCAAGATTACATTGTGAGGATAGACTCCTCCGTAGAGTAGGAGATAATTCTGGGGGACTAGTCAACCTGTTGGTGGGTCCGTAACGATTCACGGTAATAGGCCATTACCAAAAGAAACTACCCGGTGTTGAAATAGAAGGAACTATTAAAAGTACACCTATGGGATGTAACCTGTAAGAGATTATAGAACAGTCAACACATAATCCGGGTTAAACAAATACAAAAAGTACACCAGAAGGAATTAAAATAGCATGTGTGAGAAATAGAATATGAGTAAAGTCAAAAGTCACAAACAACTGTAGATTTTGCTGTAACTCTATCTGTTCTGGAGCCTTATAAACTCCAGGTTACCGATGGTGTTAACCAATAATCATGTAAGGTTGTATACGTGTGAGACCTAATGTTTGCTCAAAAGTCACATCTATGAATAATTCCAGGTGGTTGTATAGAGGAGGGAGAACCCATTCCTGTTGTATGAGACTGTCAGGAATTATCAAGATTACATTGTGGGGATAAATCCCTCTATAAAGTATGAGATAATTATGGGGGACTAGTCAAGATTACATATACAGGAAGGGGTGATTCAAGGTGTTGTTGTGTGAAACTATTTTGAATTACTTGTTAAATTGACTTGTTATATAGAAGAGGTGGCTAAGGGATTTTTAACAGTACCAACCATGGGGGGCAAATCCTCACAAGAGGTCCCAGAATTTACTGGGGACGAGAAATACTTGATGTAATTAAAATGGAATCCAGGGATAGAAGAAATCTCCATTATGTAACCAGGTGGAGGGAGAGGTATGGTTTTGAGGGACGTCTAGACGCAGATAAACTCGAATCCATGCTTAAACAGATACATAAGGTCTGTAAAGGAGAAAGAAGCAGTGAGAGAGAGAGAGAGTAGGAGGGGGCCAGTGCCCACTGATAGCCTTACCTAATCTATTGGCGGGGAATGAAAGGGGCCCCAGCAACCTTAGATGTATACAGTAATAATAATAATAATATGCCATTTAGCAGACAGGCCATGAACACAGAGGACGTGGCCAGAGCGGTAGAAGGAATGACCCACCCCAAAACAGGAATAGTAAGGTTTTGGCTGCCGTTAGAGGGCAGTGGGTTTCAGGGGATGCCCAGAGGACACTTTTGCCATGGGCCAATCACGGAGAGTATGTTGGGAAAATAACTGAATTGTGTAATAGCCTCAGAGAGACATGCAATCCATCATGAGCAGAATAACAGACAGGACAGAGCCTAGAAAGAAGAGGAAGATGCAGAGTAACTAATTGCCACTCTGGGAGAGATGGCAGGTAGAACTAGAAACTTAGGAGAGAGAGGAGATAAGGCAGGAAAGAGTGAAGGCCACGGGGGGAGAATAGGGGCTTTAACTGTAACAAGGGAGGGCACTTCGCCAAAGAATGTGAGGCCCCGTGTAAATACTGTGGCAAGATAGGCCATAACCTTTCCCGCTGCAAACATAAAGGAGAGGGCAAGAAGGGAAACCGGGGAGAGAAAAGAGAGAAAAGAGAGAAGAGAGAGAGAGAAGTCCATCCCCCAGCTTTGAGCGTGAGGAAGAGGAAGATAAGGCGTGACTAGTCCTTGAGGGAGAAATAGTAGACTCTAGTGAGGGGAAGACTAAGGAACCCTTTTGATCCAAATTGTGAGGTGTTTGAATTGGCTACTATTGACTTAGCACTTCAACAGGAACAGAAACCTTATTTGACATTGACAGTAATGGGTAAGAAAATTAAATTCCTTTGTGATACGGGAGCCTGCAGGACAGCAATCTGTGCAACAGACAAGCCAGATGGAGTCAGGCTGGATGGGGAGAAAATCATAGTGCGATCTGCCTCTGGTCATCAATTTATTGAAAGGTTATCAGCCCCAATAACCCTAAAACATGACCAATCAGGAGGAGAGGCAACCATACCATCCTGATATCTAAGCTGTGCCCGGTAAATTTACTAGGACGTGATGTAATGACTAAATTGAATGTGGCCGTCATTTCCACTGAGAGGGGAATGAAAGTACACATAGTCAGAGACAATATGGTGGTCTGTGGGGAAGGGGAGCCATGTTATTGGTATAGGCAAGATTTGTTAAGGGGGGGAATAACTGATATTCCCCGAACCTTGATGGAACTTGCTGATGATGTAGTACCAGGCCCCACTAAAATGTCCCCCGATGACCTACACTGTACTCTCTGGTATAACAAACACCAAGGTCCAGATGCAATCTATGAGGAAGCATTATTTAAAACCACAGAAAGGACTATAGCCTTGAAATGGTTTCACTATGACAACACCCACGCAGCAGTGGAGGTGGAACTAGGGCCCCAAAGTTCAGGGAAAGATGGAGCCCACATGTGTCCCTAGCAAAGGAGCCAGCAGAGGACTGGAAAGACATGGGCCAGTGGGTCAACTGATTGGGTCAATATTGTGAGTGGCGATCAACACAGCCCATCCACAGATAATACATTTAGATGAGAATAGCAGATGCTGAGGAGAGGAATATCTGTTGACAGAACAACAGGAGTCAGACTTAAAAGAAGTTCCAGAGCATTTGTGGTCCCGGGGTCCAGCAGACGTAGGATTAATAAAAGGGGTAATTCCAGGACAGGTGATACCCAAATCTAATCATAGGCCATATCAGAAGCAATACCCTATGAAACCAGAAGCAATAAAAGGTTTGCAGTTTACCAAGAGCAGATTGGGAGGGACCTTGAGGGAGGGCCAATTCTCGGGGAGATAGTGAGGCCAGAAACAAAGGTGCAGTGTCCTGGAAATCACAGTCTGTTTTGTTTTTTTCAGTTCTGCTGGGAGTACATTTGATGATGGGGTTTTGTGTTGAATTAGAGACAGTGAGACTATTAGTCAATACCTAGGAGAGAAGAGAGGTTACGGTAGCAAAGACAGACAAGAAGGAAATGGTAATAGTGGAGACAGGAGTGAGTGGAAGTGTTACAATTGTGACAAAACGGGACATTTTGCTAGAGAATGTGAGGAACCGTGTAGTTACTGTGAAAGGAAAGGGCACCAGTTAAGAAACTGTAGGCAGAAGGGGAAGAGAGAAATCAGGAGTCCTCATGACCTGGCTGTTTGGTTGTTGTTTTTTTAATTGGGGTTTTCAAATAAAAAACAACACACCTAGTATGGTGTTTATAAAGGGTTGTTGTTTCAATTTTGGGGGGTTTTCAGCAGGTCAAGGGTGATAGGTCTTGGAGGAGCACGCACAGTGAATTTTATGGAGTTTTTCGGTTTTGGCTGAGTTTGGGGTATATATGATTTCTTATGAGAATGAATGTCATGAGGACTTAATGAACACTTGGGATAAGTAACATTTATGAAATATTTAGAATAATGGTAATGTTTGGTATACTATGGGATGGAACAGTTCGTTGAATAATTTCAATTGCCTCTGAACTCTGTTCTAACTTTCTGGTGTTAATTAATCATCCACACTGGTAAATTCTTAAGGCATGAGAGGAGGACTTTAAGATAGTTTATTTTACCAAGTTGAGGGTAATTTATAATACTGTAAAAAGTGTGAAGAAGATTATAATTTGGTAATAATATATATGATTTGAACCATAGAATAACAGAAGAGAGAGAGAGCTTTCCCTGAATGAGGGATACCTGTTGCTAGTCAATTGTACTAATCTTGGATTACTTTTACAGGATAGAAGTAAATTGAGGTATTATCAAATGTTGTCATTTAAATTTCATTATTAGTATGCTTTAATAAACAACAAGTTGGTATTTGAAACTAAATTTTAATGCAATGAGCTGCAGTAATCAGAGGAAGGCACAATCTAATGCGAAACAGCTATTACCTAGATCATTTATTTAGTAATGAGATCAGGAAGATAGGAGCAATAAAGAAGCAAGGGACAGTCTCAAAAATAAATAAGGGATGGCAATTGGATGATAAATTACCAATATTACCTAAGTGATTGTTTAGGTAGGTGGTAATATTGACACATGGGCAGTGACATGTGTCAAAATGAGGGATGGATGGTAGAGCAGATTAGACAACACTTTGTTGCATTACTAATTATAAAAAATAAAATAAAAAACACTTTTGTTCAAGATGTGTTATCTGTGCTCAAAATAATCACCAGGGCAGACAAAGGGCACCTCAGGGTGAGTATCCTCAGGCTAAGTACCCTTTCCAACAATTGGAAATGGATTTTATAGAGTTATCACGGAGTGAAGGGAAGAAATTTAGAGTAACCCCAGATAAAGATGGGTTATCCCCCTTTGAGAAAGTGTTTGGAAGACCTTACAGAATGCCACAGTTGGCAGGACCAGACAGGCAGACATAGAACTAGAGAGCACCCTAGCAGAACACGTGAGAAGGTAGTTTATTAACCACACCTGTATGTCAGAGGTTTTGTGACCCACAGGTGAACTAAAGGAGAAGGTAACCCACTCCATCCAACCAGGTGACTGGGTGTGGATCCAATCCTTAAAGAAGAAAAACTGGAAGCAGCCCCGTTGGGAAGGTCTATATCAGGTCCTGTTGGTGACGGCCTTCGCTGTAAGAATCGCCGAAAGATCCACCTGGGTGCATGTCACACACTGCAAAAAGGTAAACCCAGTTACACCTGACGAACAAACACAGAGTTAGGAGAAAGAACCGATCACCACTAGGGCTCGGGGGTTGGCTCCTTAACGAAGATTCCCTTACCCTGTCTGATCATCCCTGTGTGAGTTCGATAGAAGGTAAAGCAATGGGTTGGCCTCTGGCGTCTGACATGTTCTCAGGGCGAGGGTGGGGATTCACAGGTCTCCTGACGGTAGGTAGCTGTCTGATTGTGGGGGCCATATTCCTAACACACTCAAACCCTCCTGATCCGCCAGAAGTAGTAGTTAACCTAACACAAGTTGATAAAATAATACCTGAGCACAGTCTACGAAGGCATAGGAGACAGCTAGACGTAGGGAAAGGGGAAGTACTAGGGACTGTAGGGAAGGACATCACCATATGTATGTCACCATGTACATCCTGGGACTATGTAGTTGCTCATACCAAGCGGGGGGGATATGTCAATCTCCATACACAGTTTAAGGACAGGTGTAGTATTGTGAAAGTAGGGAATTACCAGAAATGGCAGAGTGACCCATATAAGGGTAGGTACTGTCTGAAAGTCTGAATTACGCTAAAACAGGTTACAGACCTGAACAAGTGAGATATCCTCTTCAACTGGGGCATCCTATAGAGTAAACCTCTCTGAGGGAGGTAGTGAGACCGGGGCTGTGGTGAAGATAGTGCAAACTATAGACCTGAAGGAAGTAGTACAGGTGGAGACGGGGTAAGGAGATCTGGACCTGTGGTTGGAATGGGTTCAGTATACGGCAAGAACTATGTCTAAAGAGGACTGTTATGCCTGTGGGACAGCCAAACCAAGGTTAACCCTCCCGTTGTCCTAGGGTCAAAATGACCCGCCACTGTGTTGAACCAACTTTATTTAATTTTTATATTTTTTGGATCATTTGTGAGAAGGAGGCAGTGATACTTTCTTTAAAGTCTCACTGCCTCCTTCTCACAAATGATCCCAAAAATATAAAAATTAAATAAAGTTGTTTCAACACAGTGGCGGGTCATTTTGACCCTAGGACAACGGGAGGGTTAACAACTACTCCGTTCCCCTTGACAGGCTTTAATTCTCTGTCAGGTTTATCCTCCATGATTAAATTGTTCAAGCCACCTAGGAATGTGGTGATGGAGTCTTGTAGTAACTTGCACTATCTGTATCCCCCGATAACAAAGTCACCCCGACCTAGGTTGCCTCCGTTTGAAGTCTCAGGGGATTCTTAATTGTTTTTCTAGGACTAGTAAGAAAGGATACAGGGTAGGGCATCTTAGCTCCTGCTCCCACACAGAGAATGTCACAACTAAAGAGACCATGACTAATCTCTCCTCTTTGTTGCAGCCAGAGGATTTTAGGAACCAAAACCAGGCCCGTGCTGACATCTGATGGTTGTGTGGTGATAACAGATTGTGAACTCACCTACATACGCAAACAATCAAACGTGTCAGAGACTGGTGAGTTGTCACGTAGAAAGTGGGACCTCCTCCCGGGATCCTTTGATGAAAGGATATATATTGATGGGATAGGAGTACCTCGAGGGGTTCCAGAAGAATTCAAAGCTAGGAATCAGATCACAGCTGGGTTTGAATCAAGTATTTTCAGGTGGTCAACAATTAATAAAAGCGTAGATTGGATAAATTATATGTACTATGACCAGCAAAGATTTATAAACCACACTCGTGATGCAATAAAGGGATTAGCTGAGCAGACAGCGGCAACTAGCTTAATGGCATGGCAGAATAGAATATCATCAACAGCGCCGGAGAAGATGGCTGCCGTTTTACAGTTGTATAAGGCCATAAATCAACAGGAAAACGCTCATCCAGATGCAGCGCTCCTAGTGGCCGGGGACTTTAATGCAGGGAAACTTAAATCCGTTCTACCTAATTTCTACCAGCATGTTAAATGTGCAACCAGAGGAAAAAAAACTCTAGACCACCTTTACTCCACACACAGAGATGCATACAAAGCTCTCCCTCGCCCTCCATTTGGCAAATCTGACCATAACTCTATCCTCCTGATTCCTGTTTATAAGCAAAAACTAAAGCAGGAAGCACCAGTGACTCGGTTAATAAAAAAGTGGTCAGATGACGCAGATGCTAAGCTACAGGACTGTTTTGCTAGCACAGACTGGAACATGTTCCGGGATTCTTCAGACAGCATTGAGGAGTACACCACATCAGTCACTGGCTTCATCAATAAGTGCATCGATGATGTCGTCCCCACAGTGACCGTACGTACATACCCCAACCAGAAGCCATGGATTACAGGAAACATCCGCACTGAGCTAAAGGGTAGAGCTGCCGCTTTCAAGGAACGGGACTCTAACCCGGACGCTTATAAGAAATCCCGCTATGCCCTCCGACGAACCATCAAACAGGCAAAGAGTCAATACAGGACTAAGATTGAATCGTACTACACTGGCTCTGACGCTCGTCAGATGTGGCAGGGCTTGAAAACTATTACAGACTACAAAGGGAAGCACAGCCGCGAGCTGCCCAGTGACACAAGCCTACCAGACGAGCTAAACCACTTCTATGCTCGCTTCGAGGCAAGCAACACTGAAGCATGCATGAGAGCACCAGCTGTTCCGGATGACCATGTCATCACGCTCTCCGTAGCCGATGTGAGTAAGACTTTTAAGCAGGTCAACATTCACAAGGCCGCAGGGCCAGACGGACTACCAGGACGTGTACTCCGAGCATGTGCTGACCAACTGGCAAGTGTCTTCACTGACATTTTCAACATGTCCCTGACTGAGTCTGTAATACCAACATGTTTCAAGCAGACCACCATTGTCCCCGTGCCCAAGGACTCTAAGATAACCTGCCTAAATGACTACCGACCCGTAGCACTGACGCCTGTAGCCATGAAGTGCTTTGAAAGGCTGGTCATGGCTCACATCAACAGCATTATCCCAGAAACCCTAGACCCACTCCAATTTGCATACCGCCCCAACAGATCCACAGATGATGCAATCTCTATTGCACTCCACACTGCCCTTTCCCACCTGGACAAGAGGAACACCTACGTGAGAATGCTATTCATTGACTACAGCTCAGCATTCAACACCATAGTGCCCTCTAAGCTCATCACTAAGCTAAGGATCCTGGGACTAAACACCTCCCTCTGCAACTGGATCCTGGACTTCCTGACGGGCCGCCCCAGGTGGTAAGGGTAGGTAACAACACATCTGCCACACTGATCCTCAACACGGGGGGGCCCTCAGGGATGCGTGCTCAGTCCCCTCCTGTACTCTCTGTTCACCCATGACTGCATGGCCAGGCACGACTCCAACACCATCATTAAGTTTGCCGACGACACAACAGTGGTAGGCCTGATCACCGACAACGATGAGACAGCCTATAGGGAGGAGGTCAGAGACCTGGCCGTGTGGTGCCAGGACAACAACCTCTCCCTCAACGTGACCAAGACAAAGGAGATGATTGTTGACTACAGGGAAAAAAAAGAGGACTGAGCACGCCCCCATTCTCATCGACAGGGCTGTAGTGGAACAGGTTGAGAGCTTCAAGTTCCTTGGTGTCCACATCACCAACGAACTATCATGGTCCAAACACACCAAGACAGTCGTGAAGAGGGCACGACAAAGCCTATTCCCCCTCAGGAGACTGAAAAGATTTGGCATGGGTCCTCAGATCCTCAAAAAATTCTACAGCTGCACCATCGAGAGCATCCTGACTGGTTGCATCACCGCCTGGTATGGCAACTGCTTGGCCTCCGACCGCAAGGCACTACAGAGGGTAGTGCGTACGGCCCAGTACATCACTGGGGCCAAGCTTCCTGCCATCCAGGACCTCTATACCAGGCGGTGTCAGAGGAAGGCCCTCAAAATTGTCAAAGACTCCAGCCACCCTAGTCATAGACTGTTCTCTCTGCTCCCGCACGGCA
Source organism: Coregonus clupeaformis (assembly GCF_020615455.1). NCBI lineage: Eukaryota > Metazoa > Chordata > Actinopteri > Salmoniformes > Salmonidae > Coregonus > Coregonus clupeaformis. The sequence goes on from NW_025533468.1 coordinate 1,454,332, forward strand.
AGCGGTACCGGAGTGCCAAGTCTAGGTCCAAAAGACTTCTCAACAGCTTCTACCCCCAAGCCATAAGACTCCTGAACAGCTAATCATGGCTACCCGGACTATTTGCACTGCCCCCCCACCCCATCCTTTTACGCTGCTGCTACTCTGTTAATTATTTATGCATAGTCACTTTAACTCTACCCACATGTACATATTACTTCAACTACCTCAACTAGCCGGTGCCCCGCACATTGACTCTGCACCGGTACCCCCCTGTATATATAGCCTCCCTACTGTTATTATATTTTACTTCTGCTCTTTTTTTTCTCAACACTTTTTTTGTTGTTGTTTTATTTTTACTTTTTTTGTTAAAAATAAATGCACTGTTGGTTAAGGGCTGTAAGTAAGCATTTCACTGTAATGTCTGCACCTGTTGTATTCGGCGCATGTGGCCAATAAAATTTGATTTGATTTGATTTGAATAGCTTTAGATATGCTTTTGGCTGAGCGGGGTGGAGTTTGTGTTCTGTTTGGATCTATGTGCTGTACTTTCATCCCCAAACAATACAGCACCGGACGGGTCCGTGACCAAAGCGCTTCAGGGACTCACCACGCTGGCGAACGAACTGGCTGAGAACTCTGGTATTGATAGCTCCCTAAACGGTTGGTTTGATAACATATTTGGTAAATGGAAAACTATTGTTGTAACTATTCTGGGTGCAGTTATAGCTTCTATGGGTATACTTGTTCTTTGTGGATGTTGTCTTATTCCCTGTGTCCGAGGGTTGGTGAGCAAGGCGATGGAGAAGGCGGTTTCCCAACAGATGGTGAGATACGGCCCAATCCCGGACTCCGACCTAAGGAATGAAGAATATGACCTACCAGGCTTGGTGGAGGACGACGACGATCCAGATAGTTTGAGACTGGATGTTTTCCTAGAACTATAAATCTCTAGTTTAAAAGTTATTGTAATGATCTTTTGTGTATTAAAGTCTCGTTTTAAGTATGATGTACTAGTTACCATTGCTAAAAAGTAACGTTACGCTTTTAATCATGGGGTAACCCTGATGAACCTGTAATGTTTTTATATGCAAACCAACTTATATACTTCAATGAGTTTGATTCATTTCTATAACAACATATATTTTGTATGTGTGTAATATTTAGTCAAAGGGTGGAATTGATAGATTAATTATTAATGACTAATTATTACACCCTGAAACTGTGTATAATGTGTTAGAAATGTGTGAGTGTAGGACCAGTAAAGGCTATGGTATTGAGCCACTATTTAGCAATGTGAGTAAGAGTTAGGCCAGACAACAAAGACAACTGAGAAACTAAGATAAAGAGGCCTCCCAATTTAGGGAGGGGAGAAACTGTTATGAAAACATGGTGCAGAATATTGTGAGAACGGCAATAACTGAGTAATGCAGGGAGTAGGATATGTGTGTGTGTGTATGTACAGTATGTGTGTATGCATGTGTGTATATGTGTGTGTGTGTGTGTGAACTGATGGTCAGTAGAGCAGTTTTAGAGTGGAAAACTACAGCCCGCCTACAGAGGGGAGGGATTTATTTTTGTATGACGTATGAGTATAAAAGATGGACTCTGAAATTGTGATGGCAGAATTCTCAATGAATCAATATCTCTGACTATGCAGACTGGGACTCTGGCCGTTACTTAAATTCCAAAAGACTTACAACCTTTTGGGAGACGCACAGAGACACTAAAATAGTTTGTTAAATAATTCACGTAACACAGTACACCCAGTCACCACAAAAATACAGGTGTCCTTCCTAACTCAGCTGCCGGAGAGGAAGGAAAACGCTCAGGGATTTCACCATGAGGCCAATGGTGACTTTAAAACAGTTAGAAAGTTTAATGGCTTTGATAGGAGGAAACTGAGGATGAATCATCAACATTGTAGTTGCTCCACAATATTAACCTAATTGACAGAGTATATACTCACTAACTGTAAGTCGCTCTGGATAAGAGCGTCTGCTAAATGACTAAAATGTCAATGTAAAAACAGGAAACCTGTACATGTATTGTGTTTGCAATAAGGCACTAAAGTAAAACTGCAAATAATGTGGCAAAGAAATGAACTTTATGTCCTGAACACAAAGCGTAATGTTTGGGGCAAATTCAACACAACACATCACTGAGTACCACTCTTCATATTTCCAAGCATGGTGGTGGCTGCATCATGTTATGGGTATGCATGTCATTGGCAAGGACTAGATACTTTTTTAGGATAAAAAGAAACGGAATAGAGCTACAGTGGGGAGAACAAGTATTTGATACACTGCCGATTTTGCAGGTTTTTGTCATGAGCACTCTCTCTCCCTGGTAGCAACATTAATTGCATTCAATTATCTTCCACTCTGCTCACCTCCCTCTCTCTACTCAGCCTAACTAGCTCCACCTGCCCTGCTCTGCTCTTGTTACCTGGCCAGCTGCACTGCATTTCCCACTCACCATCCTCACCTTGCCTCACTCTGTTCTAATTACTCTGCCAGCTGAACTGCATTTCCCCACTACCTCTCCCAGTATATCAAGCCCTGGTTTTCAGCCAAGCCCTGTCAGATCGTCTTCAAACCCGGACCAGTAACCTGCCTGTCTGCGCTCTGACTCCTGTTTGTGATACCGATCCTTTCTTGACTGCCTCCTTGTTCTACTGCCCCGTCTATCCCAACCTGCCTTCTGGACCTCGACTACTCTCCGATCTTCAGCCCCTCCGGTAACTCGTTTCTGCCTTCTGTCTCTCACCACGATATTTGCCCAGCCCTGATCTGTACTTCTGCCTGCCATTCATATTGCTGTTGTGTGTGTGTGTTCCCCCAGGTCTCCGACCACCAGATGAGCGTGCCCAGACGTTTCACCACCCTCGGCCCGATACGCCGCTCCATCACTGGGGAACACACACACTAAGCACTTGGACTGGACACCCCCGGACATTTGGTGACCCCCGGAGCACAGGTACCCACAGGAGGACCCTGAAAGACCCCTGACACCCCTGGGACTCCTCTTCCCGCCTGTAACCTTGAATAAAGAACTCTGAATTTGAACTTGCGCTCTTGGGTCCTCTTCTGTTCGTGACAGAACGATCTGACCATCATGGACCCAGCGCACTCCCTGACCACGATGGAGGAAGAGCCAGAGAGGACTGCCCTACAGCGACTGGAACGCTCTGAGGGAGACATAAATCGGATGGCTGGCGACATCGCTTCCCCTTCTCCAGCTATTCAACCAGCAGCAACAACAGTTCCAACTGCAGCAACAACAGCTAGCCCAAGCCCTGCAACTACTCTCAAGCCCGGCTACTCCACCTGCACCCCCCCCTGGTCCTTTTGTTCCTGTACCACCGATACTCCTTCATCCCTCCGCTGGAGGTCCCAATGCTGCAGGCCCGGCAGTGCTGCCACCAGATCCCCACGCTCCTGAACCAAGGATTGGGAACCCGGAACGTTTTGATGGCAACCAGAAGCAAGTAAGACCATTCTTGAGCAGCTGCCGAATCCAGTTTGCACTACAGCCCAGGACTTTCTCAACAGAGGGAGCCAAGGTGGGGTATGTCATCACACATCTCACCGGTCGAGCTCGGTTGTGGGGAACGGGCGGAATTCGACCGGCAAACCCCAGCCTGTGCCTCCTTCAGTGCCTTTGAGGAGGAGATGTTAAAGGTCTTTGACCTAGGCTCGCCAACAGCCGAAGCGTCACAAGCTCTGCTCACCATCCGTCAGGGCAATCGGACAGTGGCAGACTTCTCCATTGACTTTCGTACCCTGGCCAGTCAAAGCTCGTTTAACCCAGAGGCACTGGTGCAAGCCTTCCTCCATAGCCTGGCGGACTATATCAAGGACGAGCTTGTTTCCCATGACCCGCCCTCAACGCTTGATGCCGCCATTGACCTTGCCGTTCGCATTGACCGCCGTATACAGACCCGGAGGAGGGAGAAGGGCCGTCTCAGTCAACCTGCCATCCGTACTCGGGTCGATACCGCTTCTGTCCAGCCCCTGCCTGTCAAGTCCCATAGCCAACTCAATCAGCCTGAGCCCATGGAGATTGGCCGTGCCTCTCTGACTCCCGAGGAGCGTCGGCGCCGTCTAAGCTCCAACCTTTGCCTCTACTGTGGTGGCGAGAATCACCGTGTCGCTACTTGTCCGGCAAAAGCCGCAGCTCACCAGGTGTAGGGGAGATCCGGGTGAGCTCAACAAGCCTTCAGTCTCCCTCCATCCGAAAGACCCTGCTTCATCTCCGCCTTCAGCTTTCTGACAAGACTCATACATTGGCCGCCCTTGTGGATTCCGGAGCCGAAGCAAACATCATGGACCCTGAGCTTGCACAGCAACGGGGCGTGAACCATCATCAACTGACACAACCCATTCCTGCACGAGCCCTGGATGGGCATCATCTTGGCACTGTCACTCATATCTCCGCCCCTGTGACAATCCTGCTGTCAGGAAACCACCAGGAGTCCATCCAGTTTCACCTCCTACACTCACCTGGCCAACCACTCATTCTTGGATACCCGTGGCTCCGTCAGCACAACCCCCCACATCGACTGGGAGACAGGAACAGTCCGTGAGTGGGGAAGGAGTTGTCACCAGACCTGTTTAAGGGGGGCCACCCTGCCCGTTCACCGGGGAAGGATCTAGCGCTACCTCCGACATATCCAATGTTCCGGCCTGTTACCACAGCCTGAAAGAGGTGTTCAACAAATCCAAGGCGACATCTCTACCCCCACACAGACCCTATGACTGCGCGATTGATCTCCTGCCTGGCACAGCACCTCCCAAGGGTCGTCTGTATTCACTGTCAGCCCCGGAAAGAAAGGCCATGGAGGACTACATTAATGACTCTCTTGCCTCCGGGATAATTAGACCGTCGTCTTCCCCCGCAGGAGCGGGATTCTTCTTTGTCGGCAAGAAGGACGGTTCTCTTCGTCCATGCATAGATTACCGGGGTCTGAACGACATCACGGTTAAGAATCGCTACCCACTGCCCTTACTTTCGTCTGCCTTCGAACTGCTGCAGGGAGCCACTGTATTCACTAAGCTGGACCTTCGCAATGCCTACCATCTGGTGCGGATGAGGGAGGGAGACGAATGGAAGACAGCGTTCAACACACCAACCGGCCACTATGAATATCTCGTCATGCCCTTCGGCCTCACCAATGCCCCAGCAGTTTTTCAAGCCCTAGTGAATGATATCCTCAGGGACATGCTAAATACGTTCGTATTTGTGTACCTTGACGATATTTTAATATTCTCAAAGACTCTGTCAGAACACACGCACCACGTCCGGTTGGTCCTGCGCCGCCTGCTGGAGAACTCTCTTTTCGTGAAGGCAGAGAAGTGCGAGTTCCATGCCAAGACCGTTTCATTCCTGGGGTATGTGGTGACCGAGGGCAGCATTCAGATGGATCTCACGAAGGTGGCGGCTGTCACTTCCTGGCCAGTTCCTGAGTCTCGGAAGAAGTTGCAACAGTTCCTGGGCTTTGCCAACTTTTATAGGAGATTCATCAGAAACTATAGCACAGTGGCTGCACCCCTCACGGCGCTAACCAGCACTAAACAACCGTACCAATGGACATCAGCTGCTGATAAGGCCTTCAATATCCTCAAGACATGTTTCACTTCTGCTCCCATCCTCCAGATGCCAGATGCAGCAAGGCAGTTTGTGGTGGAGGTAGATGCTTCGGACGTGGGAGTGGGTGCAGTGCTTTCTCAAAGAGCAGCTGAGGATGGCAAGATGCACCCCTGTGCCTTCTACTCCCGTCGGCTAACCCCTGCCGAATGCAACTACGACATTGGGAACCGCGAGCTGTTGGCTGTCAAGCTCGCCCTTGAAGAATGGCGGCACTGGTTAGAGGGGTCAAAGGAACCATTCGTAGTGTGGACAGACCACAAGAACCTGGAGTATATCCAAACAGCCAGGAGGCTGAACTCCCGTCAACAGCGGTGGTCTCTGTTCTTTACGCGCTTCAATTTCACGCTCTCCTACCGCCCGGGATCTCGCAACATCAAACCTGATGCTCTTTCCCGGATGTTTCAGAAGGACGAGACCACCGCCATGACAGCTCCCATTCTTCCCAGCCACTTGGTCGTAGCGGCCCTCACCTGGGAGATCGAGAAGCAGGTCATGGAGGCTCTTCGGGACCAGCCAGGTCCAAGCACCAGCGCCCCCCAACCGTCTGTTTGTTCCAGCAAATCTCAGGTCACCTGTGATTCAGTGGGGGGCACGAATCCCGTCTGGCCTGTCATCCCGGCATCACTCGCACCCTTCATCTGGTCCGCCAGCGGTTCTGGTGGCGGGGGATGAGACGGGATGTCCGAGAATTCATCCGAGCTTGTCCCACTTGTAACCGAAACAAGACTCCCAACCAGCCTCCTGCTGGGTTGCTGCAACCCCTACTCATACCCAAGAGGCCCTGGTCCCACGTTTCACTGGACTTTGTTACGGGCCTTCCGCCCTCTGACGGACACACAGTCATCCTTACCATTGTTGACCGCTTTAGTAAGATGACCCACTTCGTGCCCCCTTCCCAAACTACCCTCTGCTAAAGAGACCTCCCAGGTGGTCCTGGAACATGTGTTTCGTATCCATGGCCTACCCCAGGATATAGTGTCAGACCGGGGCCCGCAATTCTCAGCAACCTTTTGGAAGGAGTTCTGTCATCTCCTTGGGGCCACCGCCAGCCTATCGTCTGGATTCCACCCGCAGTCAAACGGCCAGACTGAACGCATGAACCAGGAGCTGGAGAAGGCACTGAGGTGTGTGGCTTCCCAAAATCCCCGGGCCTGGGCTCAACACCTGCTCTGGGTGGAATATGCCCATAATTCACTCACCAGTTCCTCCACCGGGCTCTCCCCCTTTCAGTGTGTCTCACGGGTATCAACCTCCACTGTTTGCCAGCCAGGAGGCGGATGCCACCTGTCCGTCTGCTCTTGCGTATGCCCGCCGCTGCCGCCGCACTTGGGCCCAGGCTCGCACTGTGCTCCTGAAGTCTGGAACCAGCTACGCCGTCGGTGCCAACCGACGGAGGACCCCAGCACCTACTTACCGGGTTGGTCAGAAGGTCTGGCTGTCTGCCCGGGATCTGCCGCTGCGGGTTGTATCACGAAAGCTGGCCCCTCGCTTCATTGGTCCTTTTCCTGTGCAGAAAGTCATCAGTCCAACGGCGGTCCGACTTCAGTTGCCCGCTTCCATGCGGGTCCACCCCACCTTCCACGTCTCCAAGGTCAAGCCGGTCCATGAAAGTCCCCTGGTCCCTGCAGCTCCGGCGCCACCTCCTCCGCGCCTCGTAGATGGCGGTCCTGTCTTCACCGTCCGGCGGCTGCTCCGCTCTAGGCGAAGGGGTAGGGGTCTCCAGTACCTCGTTGATTGGGAGGGATATGGTCCAGAGGAGAGGACCTGGATCCCGGCCAGGAGGATAGTGGACCGGACCCTTATCACTGACTTCCACCGACTACATCCTGATCAGCCTGCAATCCGTAGGGGGCCGTCCAAGAGGGGTTCCTAGCCGTCCGGCCCGCCCCTGCTCCTGTCTCAGTGCCTGTCCTGTCTCCCGACCGTGACCCTCCAGCTCCTTCTGAGGATGAGGAGATTCACTCGGACCGCTCGGAGGAGTTCTGACCCGCCGCCTGCTCCCCTCCACCCTCCCGGCATGATGTTGTTCTTGGGACTTCTGGGGCCGTCCCTTGGAGGGGGGGTCCTGTCATGAGCACTCTCTCTCCCTGGTAGCAACATTAATTGCATTCAATTATCTTCCACTCTGCTCACCTCCCTCTCTCTACTCAGCCTAACTAGCTCCACCTGCCCTGCTCTGCTCTTGTTACCTGGCCAGCTGCACTGCATTTCCCACTCACCATCCTCACCTTGCCTCACTCTGTTCTAATTACTCTGCCAGCTGAACTGCATTTCCCCACTACCTCTCCCAGTATATCAAGCCCTGGTTTTCAGCCAAGCCCTGTCAGATCGTCTTCAAACCCGGACCAGTAACCTGCCTGTCTGCGCTCTGACTCCTGTTTGTGATACCGATCCTTTCTTGACTGCCTCCTTGTTCTACTGCCCCGTCTATCCCAACCTGCCTTCTGGACCTCGACTACTCTCCGATCTTCAGCCCCTCCGGTAACTCGTTTCTGCCTTCTGTCTCTCACCACGATATTTGCCCAGCCCTGATCTGTACTTCTGCCTGCCATTCATATTGCTGTTGTGTGTGTGTGTTCCCCCAGGTCTCCGACCACCAGATGAGCGTGCCCAGACGTTTCACCACCCTCGGCCCGATACGCCGCTCCATCACTGGGGAACACACACACTAAGCACTTGGACTGGACACCCCCGGACATTTGGTGACCCCCGGAGCACAGGTACCCACAGGAGGACCCTGAAAGACCCCTGACACCCCTGGGACTCCTCTTCCCGCCTGTAACCTTGAATAAAGAACTCTGAATTTGAACTTGCGCTCTTGGGTCCTCTTCTGTTCGTGACAGTTTTCCTACTTACAAAGCATGTAGAGGTCTGTAATTTTTATCATTGGTACACTTCAACTGTGAGAGACGGAATCTAAAACAAAAATCCAGAAAATCACATTGTATGATTTTTAAGTAATTAATTTGCATTTTATTGCATGACATAAGTATTTGATACATCAGAAAAGCAGAACTTAATATTTGGTACAGAAACCTTTGTTTGCAATTACAGAGATCATACGTTTCCTGTAGGTCTTGACCAGGTTTGCACACACTGCAGCAGGGATTTTGGGCCACTCCTCCATACAGACCTCCAGATCCTTCAGGCTCCCGCCAAAGATGTTCTATTGGGTTCAGGTCTGGAGACTGGCTAGGCCACTCCAGGACCTTGAGATGCTTCTTACGGAGCCACTCCTTAGTTGCCCTGGCTGTGTGTTTCGGGTCGTTGTCATGCTGGAAGACCCAGCCATGACCCATCTTCAATGCTCTTACTGAGGGAAGGAGGTTGTTGGCCAAGATCTCGCGATACATGGCCCCATCCATCCTCCCCTCAATACGGTGCAGTCGTCCTGTCCCCTTTTCAGAAAAGCATACCCAAATAATTATGTTTCCACCTCAATGCTTCACGGTTGGGATGGTGTTCTTGGGGTTGTACTCATCCTTCTTCTTCCTCCAAACACGGCGAGTGGAGTTTAGACCAAAAAGCTCTATTTTTGTCTCATCAGACCACATGACCTTCTCCCATTCCTCCTCTGGATCATCCAGATGGTCATTGGCAAACTTCAGACGGGCCTGGACATGCGCTGGCTTGAGCAGGGGGACCTTGCATTCGCTGCAGGATTTTAATCCATGACGGCGTAGTGTGTTACTAATGGTTTTCTTTGAGACTGTGATCCCAGTTCTCTTCAGCTCATTGACCAGGTCCTGCCGTGTAGTTCTGGGCTGATCCCTCACCTTCCTCATGAACATTGATGACCCACGAGGTGAGATCTTGCATGGAGCCCCAGACAGAGGGTGATTGACCGTCATCTTGAACTTCTTCCATTTTCTAATAATTGCGCCAACAGTTGTTGCCTTCTCACCAAGCTGCTTGCCTATTGTCCTGTAGCCCATCCCAGCCTTGTGCAGGTCTACAATTGTATCCCTGATGTCCTTACACAGCTCTCTGGTCTTGGCCATTGTGGAGAGGTTGGAGTCTGTTTGATTGAGTGTGAGGACAGGTGTCTTTTATACAGGTAACGAGTTCAAACAGGTGCAGTTAATACAGGTAATGAGTGGAGAACAGGAGGGCTTCTTAAAGAAAAACTAACAGGTCTGTGAGAGCCGGAATTCTTACTGGTTGGTAGGTGATCAAATACTTATGTCATGCAATAAAATGTAAATTAATTACTTAAAAGTCATACAATGTGATTTTCTGGATTTTCTGGATTTTTAGATTCCGTCTCTCACAGTTGAAGTGTACCTTTGATAAAAATTACAGACCTCTAAATGCTTTGTAAGTAGGAAAACCTGAAAAATCGGCAGTGTATCAAATACTTGTTCTCCCCACTGTATGTACAGGCAGAATCCTAGAGGAATACCTGGTTCAGTCTGCTTTCCAACAGACACTGGGAGACAAATTCCCTCTTCAGCAGGACAATAACCTAAAACACAAGGCCAAATATTCACTGGAGTTGCTTACCAAGACAACATTGAATGTTCCTGAGTGGCTTAGTTACAGTTGTGACTTAATTCGGCTTGAAAACCTATGGCAAAAAAAAATGGCTGTCTATATAATGTATATTGCATATATTTTACAATCCAGTTGTGCAAAGCTCTTGGAGACTTACCCAGAAAGACACAGCATTAATCGACTCAGGGGTGTGAATACTTATGTAAATGAGATATTTCTGTATTTCATTTCCAATACATTTGCAAAAATTTCAAAAGCGTGTTTTCACTTTGTCATTATGGAGTATTGTGTGTAGCTGCGTGAGATCAAATATTATAATTGAATCCATTTTGAATTCAGGCTGTAAGAAAACAACATGTGGAATAAGTTAAGGGGTATGAATACTTTCTGAATGCACTGTATATCTGCAAGAAAGTGATAAATAAGTGACTGTTTGAAAGGGGGTCATTTAACATTGCCTTATTTATATTTTTACAGACAATATTAAGTTAATTCTGTCTGAAATAGTCATGCTATAATGGGCATAGTTTCTCAGACCAAATTTCCATTCTGGCTCAAACAAAGCAATCTGATCATGCTCCAGTCAAATACAGCTATAGGGAATGCCTATACATTGTCTAATCTCCTTCCACACATTGATTTCATTCTTCGCATCTTTATTCAGAAACAAACAAACTTGAAATTAAGTGCTGTTTCAGTGTCTTGCTGCAGGTTGTGCAATGTTCAAAAGTGTGTGAGAAATTAGAATTAACTTGTGTGTGTGGTGTCAAGTGTGCATGGTTCTATGTATGCAAATAGCCGATATGGATATTTCAGCACCATGGACAGCAGCGACATTGGGATAGCGAGATCTATAATTCAGCAACACATGACACTGGATAGCGGCTGTCTCAGGTGAAGTTGGCATTGGGAAAATCACATCTAATGGGAAACAAGGCATAGGAGGCAAAAAGACTGAAGGAGACGACTCCCACAGGAACTCTATGCTTAACTGTTCTGCCACATTCATTTCAAATGTTACATTTTTCGATTTGTAAATAATGTAAACTGACTTTTCTAACTACACTGTGCAGCTTTAGTGTGTCTGTGCGTCATAGGTACAACTGCAAGCAATTCCCTTCTCAAATCCTTCTCAAATGTCTGTTTAATGTGAGAAACAAAATGAAAAACAACTGATAGACTAATACAATGCGTACTGTCACAAATTATTACTTTTCCCAACAAGACAACGAAGTGATGGTCTTTACCCGCCATGGAGACTTATAAAGGCTACTTCCCCCCCAACAAAAGTTCCACGTGGTTCGTTCTGCGTTGTGTCCTTTTAATTAGGGCACTGCCACAACTGGAATTCTGATGGTTGGATAATTTTTATTCGACCTGCACACGAAGAGACAACACACAATATGTTAGCCCTTGGTGCAGCCACAGCTCTCGGGCACCTGCGTGAGCACATAGAAACTCACTCAAACACTGTCCCAAATACTCCCGAGTTACAATAGGTACCCTAATTAGCGAGTTCGGTGAAAGTTGTTAACATAAATCTTTATATTGTCCACATTGTAACAAAACCTATAGTTGCGTAACAGCACTTTGTGTAACTTTACCACAGTTTTATATTGACAAATTACGCCGCCAAGGACAACATACCTTGCTAGTTGAAGGTCAGGCAAAAGAGAACAATAAGAGGGTACATAAATACAGATAACCCGCGATGGACCAAACCAAAATATACACAACTTTTACAATTAGGTGTATTTACAATATAGATATATAAAAATGTTTGTACACCAAAAAATAACATTAGCTATGCAGCTGTAATTAAATAATAATAATATATAATAAATAAAGAAACCACATTGAATTATTATTATTATTATTAACTTATTAACATCCCCTCTTGACCTGGCCTACTTGAACTGTCCTTGTGTGCAACTTGGTGCATAATCTAGGGGAACAACATCACACTACTACATTCACCCCTACTGCTTTACACTAGATTATAAACACAAAACAAAACACATTACCTCGAAGGTAACAAAGCAAAGAAAGAAAAAAACCATTTCACACCCACAGGGCGACAGAGTAACCCAGTGTAGTCCCTTAATTCTAGACCCACAAATGGTCGATCAGCTGGAAAGCTATCCCGTGAAGGATTAGGAAATATAAGAGGTTGCTAATCCCTTATTCAACCCTATACAAAAAATGCCAAATACATTTTATGCTGATGAACTACACACAAAGTTACATGAATTGTCAAAAATATTAGACAAACCCACAAATCACTCTAAGACCCACTTAGATGACCACATACACAAAAAAAAGAAAAGGTAGGCAATATCCTACCGTCACTGAGAAACCAAGAACGGTTTCATGTCCTGTGTAGACATAGTTTGGATTAGCCTATTCACTGGCACAGAGATCATGTCACCACTCGATAGAGATCCGTGACTCTCAGGTTCCTCCCAAGAAGGCAAAGGCAGAAAGTTGACTGGCATAATCAGGTTCCTATGCACAGTTTTGATGCGTCCAGTGGTAGGGTGCTGTATACAATATGTGTTCAGTGAGCTGTTCTTCGCAACAACTATGTACACCGCACTGTCCCAGCGATCAGCCAGTTTCTTCTTGCCCCTCTCTCCCTTGTTAGCAAGTAGAACTCTGTCTCCCTTCTCTACCGTATGACCCTTCGACCGTCTGTTGTAGACCTCGGCTTGTCTCTTTTGTTGCTTACTTGCATGCTGCTGAGCCAATGTCATGGCTTCTCTCAGATCCTCACCCAAAGACTGGACATACTTATCCACATCTACCGTGTCCCCATCCGACAGCACACTTTCAAACATAACATCTACTGGCAACCTAGGGGTGCGTCCAAACATCAAGAAGAAGGGCGGAAACCCAGTAGTCTCGAGAACACTGCAGTTATAGGAGAATGTCAATGTGTTCAACATCTGAGGCCATTTAGCCTTGGACCTAGCTGGCAGAGCTCTAATCATCCCACCCAGTGTGCGATTCAGACATTCTGCTTGACCGTTCCCCATGGGATGATAAGGTGTGGTCTGGGACTTTCCAACACCAGATAACTGAAGTAATTCTGCAATAAGTGAACTTTCAAAGTTAGCACCCCTGTTAGAATGGATACAATCAGCGAAACCATAAATGCAGAATAAATTATTCCAGAGAACACGAGCCACAGTCTTAGCATACTGGTTTGGACATGGATACGCACATGCCAGCTTAGTAAATTGATCAGTCACTACTAACACATCAATAGACTTGTTGTTTGAATCTTCTGCAGTCCAGAAATCAATACACACGAGTTCCAAAGGTGCCGTTGTCACAATGGAGACAAGTGGAGCTCTTGCTTCAGGCTCGGGTGCTTTACTCAACACGCATCTCTTACAGTGGGCCACGTATTCCTTGACATCCTTTTCCATAGAATCCCAGTAAAACCGCTGTCTCGTAAGCCACAATGTGCACTGCTGGCCCTGGTGACCAGCATCATCATGAACTCCCTTCAACACAAGGCCTCTCAAAGACACAGGTACGACATACACAACAACAAAAAATGTATGCACGCATGACTGTAAGTCGCTTTGGATAAAAGCGTCTGCTAAATGGCATATTATTATTATTATTATTATTATTATTATTATTATTATACTGGAATATTTTCTTCTTACTCACTGGGTGTTTTGAGACACGATACAAAATCCCTAACCGCGTGGTGATTTTTCCCCACTGTCTTAGAGTATAAACCGTTTCCTTAGCTTCAAGGGCTCGCTCTCTCCTAGATGGGCGCCGGCCTCTATCTACAAAGAACATGACTCTGCTGATGACAGGATCCAGTGACTGGTTATCATACAGCTCCTTTTGTGTAAAGACAGGTAAAGGGCTCTGACCCATGGACGTCAACCTCTCAAGGTGCTGCACATGTGAAACGGCCCTCACTGTGGCACCATCATCCCATCGGCGGTGAGCATGGAGGACAGCAGACACCTCTTCACAGGAAACCAACCCACTGACATCGTCTCCAGCTCTACTCAACTCATTCTCAGGAGCCATAGACGTTCCACAGCCAGCCACGGGCTGTTCACAGGAGAGGCGGAACATGTCTTGAACATCATCCACTCGCAGACCTCTGGCTTCCTCCAGCAGGACATCATATGGAATTCTTGTCAGTCGGTGCAGAACTGTGGAGCGGACAAATGGCTCTCTGCTCAAAGCATTAGCAACAACATTCTTGGGACCTGGTATGTACTGGATATCAAAATCAAAGGGTGCCAGCTTGCAACCCATCTCTGCTCGCATGCATCAAGTCTCGGCTTTGTAAGAATATATTTGACTGGATTGTTGTCGGTCCACACAGTAAACTTATGCCCTCGCAGCCAATGGCTGAATTTATCATGAATGGCCCATTTCATGGCTAGAAATTCCAGCCGGTGAGCAGGATACTTGGATTGTGCATGATTAAGAGATTTACTAGCAAAAGCTATCGGCCTGGCTATGTCCTTCCCATCTTGCACTTGTGATAGTACAGCTCCCAAACCACTAGTAGATGCATCCACGGAAAGTAGAAATGGCTGAGAAAAATCTGGATGAGCCAGCAGTGCCTGGTCAACTAGTGCTGATTTCAAAGCTTCAAAAGCGAGTCGACATTCGGCAGTCCAGTCTGCAGCAGTGAGCCTGCGAGGGGGACCAGGCCTCTTCCTACCCTTGCCTCTCCTAGGCTTCTTCTGACCTGTAGTTAGCTGAAACAATGGCCTAGCAACCATGGAACAATTCTCAATGTAGTGCTGATAGTATACTACCATACCAAGGAAAGAACGGATTTTGCTAGGAGATGGCGTGACACCATCAGCTTCCATTATCTCACTCTCAGTCACATTCAAAATGGTTTGAACTTTAGCAGGGTCAGTGGCTACACCCTCCTGAGAAATGATGTGGCCCAAAAACTTTACAGACCTCCTCAGAAACTTGCACTTAGACGGAGACAGTTTAAGGTTGTGCTCCTGCAACCGCTGAAAAACCATCTCAAGTCTCTGCAGACTCTCTTCCTCCGTCTTAGCAAAAACCATCAGATCATCCAAGTAACAAAACAGACTTAGAAAGTTTTGGTCACCAAAGATGGTCAGCATCATTCTCATAAAAGTAGCCGGCCTGTTGCAGAGGCCCTGAGGTAACCGATTGTACTCGTGCAGACCTAAAGGGGAGGAAAAGGCAGTGTATTTCTTGTCCTCTTCATGCAGTGGCATGTTGTAATACCCTGACGTCAAATCCATTGTGCTGAAGAAGGCATTACCTCCCAGCGCGGCCAGTACATCAGCCTGATGAGGCAGGGGATGAGCATCCTTTACTGTGCGGGCATTTAACCACCTGAAGTCAGTACATAGGCGCAAGTCCCCATTCTTTTTCCATACCAGCACCAATGGTGAGGCATACTCGCTGCTGGATTTTCTGACGATTTCCTTTTCCTCCATATCATCCAGTGTTTCCCTGAGTTTTCGGTAATGAGCTGGAGACAGCCTACGATAAGGTAATCGAAATGGGCGGTCGTCAGTCAGCCGTATGCGATGGCAGAAATCCTTTGCCTCACCACAATCTAGGCTATGTCTAGAGAACACTGTGTCATACTTCCCAATGAAGTTGACAAGTTTATCTTTCCAGAACTGTGAAACTGGACACTCCTCAACAGACAGTCCTTGAAGTCCAAGATTGCTCAGTGTACTGTTGCTATTAACTACACTGCCACCAACTGAACTCTTAGCTGTCAGACTGCCATGTGATCTGTCACATTGAGCCTTTGCCACATTCTGATAAGCTGCTTGCTGCTTGACATCATCAAAATCCTCCAATGCAATGCAAGGGTACACATCCGCCACTTTAGCATTTTGTCTCAGGGTAACTGGGGATGTTGTTGGAATCACAATCTTCACAGGGAGCCATCCATCCCCCACAGAGGTGTAACTACTCTCCCCACTAGTATGTGTCGATTCACACAACGAGACGTGCTGGGCTCGACAACAACAGTACTGCCCACAGAGAGTTTTGTCTTTGGGGGTAGGCGGCCCCACACCAGATGCTCACTCATGGGTTGGAGCGTTACTGCTCTCTTCAATAATAATAATAATAATAATAATAATAATATGCCATTTATCAGACGCTTTTATCCAAAGCGACTTACAGTCATGCGTGCATACATTTTTGTGTATGGGTGGTCCCGGGGATCGAACCCACTACCTTGGCGTTACAAGCGCCGTGCTCTACCAGCTGAGCTACAGAGGACCTTCAACTTAATGGTGCCCACTTTATCTGGGATGGAGTCTCCTCTCCATCTCTCCAGATTTGACATCACACTGGCTAGAGGAACCTGGTGTACCCGCCACCCGCCAGTAGCTGTCATTTGATTTGAACTGTCTAATCAGAGACTTCAACACATTAGTGCCCACAATGAGTTCATCAACCTTCCCATCAACAATAAGCACTGGGACTACATAACTGAAGCCATAAAGCTGCATTTTTAAGTCACACATGCCCACTGGGCTAGTTTGCTTCCCACCACAACCCACCAGGATGATGTCTGAAGGAGCTAGAAAGTTCCCCTCTACCACTCCTGCCTCCCTCAACCGAGGTACAATATCTGCGCGCAGAGTAGTAGCCATGGACCCACTATCTAACATCCCCTTCAGCTCAACTTTATCCTGTACTAGCACGGTGGTGTAAAACAAACTGTCATTCTGAGTAATTCTCATTGTTTTCTGAAAAATTACTGTGTTGTTCTTGGGTACTGACTCACAAAAGTAAGAATAAACAGATTGGATATCATCATCAGTGGAGGAAAAATAAGAATGCCCCACATTGCCCTCCTCAGAATGGAGGCTTTCTAGTTTTCCTGAGACCTGCCAGTCTGTCCACATCCAGGGTTCTGTCGCTGCCCAGCCTCACTACAGTCAAAGCTCATGTGGCCCGGAGAAAAGCACTTGAAGCACAGCTGGTGCATCTGACAGTGAGCTTTGGTCCAGTGATTAGTGCTTCCACAGACAGCACACTCATGCTGACGTTTGTGGAACTGTTTACGGCGCCCTCTACATTTAACATGTTTAAGTCATTTAGCAGACGCTCTTATCCAGAGCGACTTACAGTTAGTGCATACGTTATTTATTTTTTTCATACCCCCCGTGGGAATCGAACCCACAACCCTGGCGTTGCAAACACCATGCTCTACGAACTGAGCCGGCCATTCCCTCCACTAACCTAGGCGACGCTGGTCCAATTGTGCGCCGCCCCATGGGTCTCCCGGTCGCGGCCGGCTACAACAGAGCCTGGATTCGAACCAGGATCTCTAGTGGCACAGCAGTGCCTTAGACCACTGCGCCACTCACAGACTGAGTATTGCTGAGTATTGCTGACCAGAGCCTTCTCTAACAAAGTCAAAACTTTCTTTAATGTCCCACCCTCAGATACAGATGGTGCCTGGTCTGGTTCACGGCCACATTGAGAAAAATATGACACATTAGGTCTTTTCACAGGACCCACTCCCTCCTGAGGGCAGTCAAAAACAGCAGCAACCTGCTGTGAAAGTTGTGTTCTACATGCTTTACGTTCCCTTAACAGTTCATCCAACCGATCCTGTACCTCACTGGCTGTCCAGTCACGAATGGGTTTGCTCTTGAACACTTGGGCCAACTCTTTATCAGGACAGTTGCGCATAAACATGACTGCCAACTCTGAGCACTGATTGGGTAAGGTCCTGCCCTCACTCACAAGGTACTGTTCGGCTGCCTCTGCAGCTTTGTTAAGCCTAATCCAGAAATCTATTGGACCCTCATTAGCATATGGTTTGATTGAATAGAAATCAGCTAATGGCATACCTGAGCAGACAGTATCCCCAAAGTGTTGCTTGAAAACACTGAACACCGCCTTAACATCTGTGACAACAAGGTTGTTACGCTTCCAGACTTTGGTCACATCCCGTGCCCTCCCCATGAGCCTAGACATCACCTCCCCAACATTCCCAGACCCAGTGTAACCCCTCTTCTCTAGGTAGACTTCCATTAACTCCTCCCACTCCAGGACAGAGTACTTATCTGAGCCATCACCCCTAAAAAGAGGTGGAGCACTAACATCTGACTTCACAACCAGATTCAGCTTGGACGCATCAATAAAGGTTGACCCACACTGCTCAGGCAGGGGAAACTGCTGGGGTTGGTGAGGGGGACGGGCAGGAGAAAGACTTGAAACCCCAGGCTGCAGTAAACTCGCTCTGATAGATTCTCCTATCTCTGAACCAATCTGCTTAATAAGGTCACTAATCTGACTCGGAGGCGTCCCATTATCACCGAGTACTGTGGATGATGGTACATCAAAAGACAGAGGTGGGATACCCTGGTCAGGTGGAACAAACAGCCTACCCCTCCCAGTGCTTGCAAACTCAGGACTAGCAAACGCTCTACTCCCAGGAGCTGACTGTACAATTGGTGTAAATGGAAGGACACCCCTCCCTCTACCCACACTAAAATCCCCAGCATAACACGTCTTATGGATTTGAGAATCTTCCATGGCTCAACAGAGCACTAAAATACAATGTAATTTAGTGCATTCAAATACCAACAAAAAAAAAATGCAATAAACAAATTCATCCAAAACATACAAATAAGCACGAATACCTGTATCTAATGAATATGCTACATTCACTTTCACTGTTTACATTATATATTCACTTACAGTAAACCATCAACAAATTCACATGCGCAGGTCGTGCACCTCATCCACATGCACAGCTCCGGCGGTCGGCTTGAGCTGACCAGTCGGCAGGTCACGTAATTAGGACACTGCCACAACTGGAATTCTGATGGTTGGATAATTTTTATTCGACCTGCACACGAAGAGACAACACACAATATGTTAGCTCTTGGTGCAGCCACAGCTCTCGGGCACCTTGCTAGTTGAAGGTCAGGCAAAGAGAACAGGTGCTGCATGCACACATTCAGTGCCTAACAACACACTATACAATACAAGTAAAATGATATACAACATAATTCTGACAAAATAAAAGACATACCTGCACACCACGAGACAACACACAATAGGTTAGCCCTTGGTGCAGCCACAGCTCTCGGGCACCTGCGTGAGCACATAGAAACTCACTCAAACACTGCCCCAAATACTCCCGAGTTACAATAGGTACCCTAATTAGCGAGCTCGGTGAAAGTTGTTAACATACATCTTTATATTGTCCACATTGTAACAAAACCTGTAGTTGCGTAACAGCACTTTGTGTAACTTTACCACAGTTTTATATTGAAAAATTACGGCGCCAAGGACAACATACCTTGCTAGTTGAAGGTCAGGCAAAAGAGAACAATAAGAGGGTACATAAATACAGATAACCCGCGATGGACCAAACCAAAATATACACAACTTTTACAATTAGGTGTATTTGCAATATAGATACATAAAAATGTTTGTACACCAAAAAATAACATTAGCTATGCAGCTGTAATTAAATAAAGAAACCACATTGAATTATTATTATTATTAATTTATTAACATCCCCTCTTGACCTGGCCTACTTGAACTGTCCTTGTGTGCAATTTGGTGCATAATCTAGGTGAACAACATCACACTACTACACATATAATTCAAGTCATACCTTTATTGTCATTCATGCTCTTATTTTTAACCTAGTAGTTTTGCAAAAGTGTAACCTGCGTCAATTCTAGGAAATATTGGAATAACGTGCTTAAGAGGAGCCCTGACACGCACAACAGGATAACACAACAACCACATTTTCAATTGACAATCATTGATTTAAATGGATGTGGTCAATAGATTTGTATAGGCATATATACTAATTTCATTTAACTTGTAAGCCAAGGTTGGATTAGTAGGTCTATGCAACATGCACCTGGATAACCGCGTCATGAATCGGAACGGGCTCCAACGTCCTCATATACACATTATGACAAAATAAAGATCTTAATATTTCACGAAATAAAGACATAGAAGAAAACAGGTTCTAGAAACTCAATTTCTCCATGGCAATAGAATGTAAACATGTAAATTGCGCCAAACATATCCAAATATCGCCTAAAACTCAATTCTCAGCGCAGCATATTGGACGACTCCACAGGCATTGATCATTCGCGACTTTAAGTCATTCCTGTTATCTCTAGAGCATCCCGTATATTTATAGCGCTGCATTTCGTCCCCCTCTGACCATGGATAGGGTTGAGAGCATTCCTGAGTTCACTTATGGTCCCACTAAGGTAATCTTAGGAGATATTCCTTTTGGCATACTGTAAATGCCTGTGCATAATGTACCTAATAAAGCATAATTATTTTAATTATCTTCAAAGGAATTCTGTAGAAGCAGCCTTTATTTTCAGACTCTGCAGGCCTGCTGGGAGGAAGCATATTACAATAAACAGGTAAGATTCATCCCACAAAAACAGTAACCACAGAAAAAAAGAGATAGATTTAATCCCAAAACAAGAGTTTTATTTCAAGACAGTTTAGAGAAGATGGTCATAAGAGTTTTTAATATCACTTGCAAATTGTGAGACATGAGCAGTTGTGAAATGTTGCGAGAGGCCCTTCTGAAAGCACATTATATGGTCTTTAGTGGCACGGTCTCACACCTTACCTCATCTTGCAGAAGAAGCTCATGGTCCACTATCTGCTGCTCCAGAGTCGAGGCCAGGTCTCGCCCCATGTCACCATGGAGCACATGAGCGACTGGCTGGTGTCTCAGGGCAAAAAATCCCTTAGGGAGAGGTGAGTACCACGTCAGCTCTCACCTTCACTGCCATTCTCTGTCACCAGCAGCACTCCAGGAGGTGTGGGTAAAATAAACAACAGATAAATAGGAAGCCAGGAAAGTTTAAATGCTTTGTGTTTTATTTGAAGGGTGTGGAAGGAAACCCTGGAGGAGGGGAACGAACTCGCTCGGCTGGTAAGAGAATGAGAGTTAGAGACTTAGACTATCAGTCAGTGAGCTCCTTTCTAGCCTTTCAACAACTAGTCAGTACAGCAGAATATATCTGTTGTGAAATTACACTAATGGGACTTCCTGTTTCCTACGGCAGACCTGGGAAGACTAAAAATGATTGACATGGAGCACAAGGCTGTCTGCAAGCTCCGCCGCTCTATGCACACCACCTCTCCAGCTGGCGCTGACATGTGAGTTCCATGTACTGCCCCGCATACGGCTTGCTCCATTCATCTACACATCTGGAGCTATGCAGAAAATAACTAGGGCAGTGTTCTCTGTGTGAACATTGCACATCGTTTAGCTTTCTCTGCTGCTTTTTGTTGATTTCAGCGACCCCAAGGTCCACATCATCGTGGAGAGAGCTGTGAGGAGCATTCTGGACAAGCTGTCCAATAAGCCCTGTAGCAACCTGCTCAGCCCATCCCAGGTGGTGGTGGAGCTGGTGCCCAGGATCCTCCTGGCCCTGTGGCTTCAGCCAGAGGAAGGCCATTCAGATCACCCCATCCTCCTAAGCGGGATGGCTGTGAGTATGGTGGTGGCCGTAGGGGGAGAAGCTCTCCAACACGTTGAAGGCCTCTTCTCCTCACACCCCTTTCTCCCGGGCTGCTGCTTTTGACTCTGTGAGGTCGATCCTCGGGAGAATCAGCCAGTCCTTCTCCCTGGATGACCTCAAGATCCCTTTTTTTATGAGCTCTGTCTGTGCCTTTGTGGCGGACGAGGTGAAAAGCTACTTCCAGCCTACTGCAGACACCCTGCCAGTTCCCCCTGTCCTAGTGGTGGCCTTCTCCACCACACTACCAGCTGATATCCAAGCAGGTGAGTAGCACTCATAGAAAGCACTCTGACAGATGCCTTTTGTCATGACATCCTGGTGCCTTGTAGTAGTAGAGCCAATCAGGATTTTAATTGTCACCCCTAACACAGATGCAGACCAGGCTTCTTCCCACCTGGAGGTTGTGGAAATCCCCCATAACACAGAGGCAGACCCAGCTTCTTCCCACCCGGAGGTTGTGGACATCACCCCTAACACAGAGAAAGACCCGGCTTCTGCCCACCTGGAGGTTGAGGGATTCACCCCTAACACAGAGTTTGACCCAGCTTCTCCCCACCTAGAGGTTGTTGACATCACCCGTAGCAGAGAGGAAGACCCGGCTTCTTCCCACATAGTGGTTTTGGACATCACCCCTAACACAGAGGCACACCTGGCTTCTTCCCACCTGGAGGTTGCTGACAAAACGCGTAACACAGAGGCAGACCCGGTATCTTCCCACCTGGAAGTTGAGGACATCACCCCTAACACAGAGGCACACCTGGCTTCTTCCCATCAGGAGCTTGTGGACATCACCCCAAACACAGAGGCAGACCCGGCTTCTTCCCACCTAGAGATTGCGGACATCAACCCTAACAAAGAGGCACACCTGGCTTCTTCCCACCTGGAGGTTGTGAACGTCACCCCTAACACAGAGGCTGAGACGGCTTCTACCCACCTGAAGTTTGTGGACATCACCCCTAACACAGAGTCAGACCCTGCTTCTTCCCACCGTATGGTTGTTGACATCACCCATAACTCAGAGGCAGACCCAGCATCTTCCCACCTGGAGGTTGTGGACATCACCCCTAACACAGAGGCAGACCCGGCTTCTTCTCACCTGGAGGTTGTGGACATCACCCCTAATAAAGAGGCACACCTTGCTTCTTCCCACCTGGAGGTTGTGGACATCACCCCTAACAAAGAGGCACACCTGGCTTCTTCCCACAAGGAGCTTGTGGACATCACCCCTAACACAGAGGCTGAGACAGCTTCTACCCACCTGAAGTTTGTGGTCATCACCCCTAACACAGAGTTAGACCCGGCTTCTTCCTATCAGGAGGTTGTGGAAACCACCCCTAACTCAGAGACAGACCCGGCTTCTTCCCACCTGGAGGTTGTGGACATCACCCCAAACACAGAGGCAGACCCGGCTTCTTCCCACCTAGAGATTGCGGACATCAATTCTAACAAAGAGTCACACCTGGCTTCTTCCCACCTGGAGGTTGTGAACATCACCCCTAACAAAGAGGCAGACCCGGCTTCTTCCCACCTGAAGGTTGTGGACATCAACCCTAACACAGAGGCAGAGCCAGCTTCTTCCCACCTGGAGGTTGTGGACATCACCCCTAACACAGAGGCAGACCCGGCTTCTTCCCACCTATAGCTTGTGGACATCACCCCAAACACAGAGGCAGATCCTGCTTCTTCCCACATGGAGTTTGTGGACATCACCCCTAACACAGATGCAGACCCGGCTTCTTCCCACCTAGAGGTTGTGGACATCACCCCAAACACAGAGGCAGATCCTGCTTCTTCCCACCTGGAGCTTGTGGACCTCACCCCTAACACAGATGCATACCCTGCTTCTTCACTCTTGGAGGTTGTGGACGTCACACCTGAAGAAAAGCCTCTCATGGTGGCCGTCTACGCCACTCTGCCATCTGACATCCAAGCAGGTGAGTAAGACTTATAGAAAGCACTCTGACAGGTGCCGTTCATCATGATAACATGTAAAGTGTTGGTCCCATGTTTCATGAGCTGAAATAAAAGATCCCATTCAACTGGCCAGTGTTTAGAACCTACGGTTTGCATTTATTTACATTCTGTCCCGCTTTTGTCCCTTTCCAGAGGATGTTGCTGTGGTCACCCTGGACGTCACCCCACACGTCACCAAGGACGTGACCCTGGATGTTCCATGCAGGGCGAGGAAAGGGGCAGTCCAGCGGTTTTTTTGCAGGCTTTGGAGGGCAGTGTGCTGCTGCGCTTGCCACAAGGAAGAGGAGGAACAATATTAATTATTAATTAGACCAGAAACAGGATTGAACCATAGACCATTAAATTCTTTGCATTATAGTTGCCTTCAATTCTGATTTTCTTCTGTTTAATTCTTAATTAATTTCAGAACATTTCTCTAAACTTTGTGGAGTAGGTTGTATAATTAAGTGGGAAACATCCCAATCCCAATTTTAATGCTTTTAATAATTAACTTATTACATTTTTTTTAGATGTATTATTTGACAAAAAAGTGGAGGGCGCGACCAAAAAACTTTAATCATCATAGAAAACTCTTGCTCACTATTAAAAATGCATTGTTTTATTTAAGCAAGGTTAAAAGATTAACGTTTCGGCCTAGTCTATGACGATATGCAAGTTGTGTTTGCCCAGTTAAAGGGGGACCCAGACTCACCCTGGTTCTTGAGGGTTGCAGACACTGAATAATTATCATTTGAAATAAATGGCACTTTTCAAGTCTTGACTAAAAATCTTTAATGAATATGAATTTAAATACAATTGACTTGAAGTTCAGAGCAGGCAGGCTGACTGGCTTGCCCTGAAGGCCCTCTGCCTCTACCTCTGTGTGGTTAATCTCAGCCAAGAGGTTGTATGGGTTGTCTGTCTCTCTCTGGGTGTGAATCACTATCACTATGACCTCTCGCTCCGCCTGCCCGTTGGCCTGATTAGAAGGCTTCCCCTCTCATTCCTTGCTCACAGGAGCAGGGGTGATGGCATCCGGGGTAACCTCCTCCTCTCCTGTATCTAACCCATCTTTCTGGCTGTGAGTTCGACTGAGGTCACTCGTTCTCTCTCCCAGGGTGTTGGATAGTTTCTCCTCCTCTGTGTCTTGTGTATTTTCTACATTGTAGAATAATAGTGAAGACATCAAAACTATTAAATAACACATATGGCATCATGTAGTAACCAAAAACGTGTTACACATATCAAAATATATTTCAGATTTGAGATTCTTCAAAGTAGCCACCCTTTGCCTTGATCACAGCTTTGTACATACAGAATAATACGAAATGTTCTGAGACCAGGTTGCGCTTTCACCTCCCCCGGTAAGAGGGGAATAAGGCAACCTCAGAGTTACATTCAAGGATACTTTATTGACACACACGGATGAAATGGACATGGAAAGGTAGTGGAATGATAGTGGTCCTGTAATGGACAGATAACAGGGGTAATGAATATGCACAATAACTGATAGCACAAGTTGAGCAACAATGCTATTAACAAAGGAAGGGCTGTATTAATGGCATAATGCTACCTGCGGAGTATTACACAACACAGTAAAACACAGAGAGGCAACTTACAATAGGCAATGGTAGTAACTATAAAGAACAACAAGCAAGAATGATATACATGTTACAAACTCACTTTGTGCACGTACACTATCCCACGGTATATCTGTGCATTCAAATTGTCATCGATAAAATGCAATTGTGTTCATTGTCCGTAGCTTATGCCTGCCCATACCATAACCCCACTGCCACCATGGAGCATTCACAACGTTGACATCAGCCAAC
The DNA here is from genome assembly GCF_020615455.1 of Coregonus clupeaformis. NCBI lineage: Eukaryota > Metazoa > Chordata > Actinopteri > Salmoniformes > Salmonidae > Coregonus > Coregonus clupeaformis. The sequence continues at coordinate 1,479,782 of NW_025533468.1, forward strand.
AGCTCGCCCATACGCTGCTTTACAAGTGGTCTGAAGTCGTGAGGCCAGTTAGAAGTACTGCCAAATTCTCTAAAGCCGCCTTGGCTTATGGTTGAGAAATTAACATAAACGTATCTGTTAACAGCTCTGGTGGACATTCCTGCAGTCCGTAAGCCAATTGCACGCTGCCTCAAAACTTGAAACATCTGTGCATTGTGTTGTGTGACAAAACTTCACATTATAGAGTGACTTTTTATTGTCCTCAGCACAAGGTGCACCTGTGTAATTATCATGCTGTTTAATCAGCTTCTTGATATGCCATATTTGTCAGGTGGATGGATTATCTTGGCAAAGGAGAAATGCTCGCTTACAGGGATGTAAACAAATTTGTGTACACAATTTGAGAGAAATAAGCTTTTTGTGCGAATGGAAAATTTCTGGGATTTTTATTTCAGCTCATGAAACATGGGACCAACACTTTACATGTTGCGTTTATATTTTTGTTCAGTGTAGTTATTAGGTTGGGAGATTGGGATCCTATCTGGGCTAGCTAAAGCCAACTTCATGGTTAGTAGTATGACAGAGAAAATATAACAAGACAAATTTAAACATCACAAATCTGAGGGGGCAAGTGACCCTGTGCCCCCCTTTGGGCATGACGTCTCTGCTATCAACCACATCATTCTGTCTCCGTGAATATTCAAAACAGACACATTCATTCAGGTCTGGTACTGGTCCTACCATATAGATCAGGGATGGACAATTCCAGTCCTTGGGGGTCGGAGGGGTGTCACACTTTTTCCCCATCCCTAGCAAACACAGATGATTAAACTTATTGCATTCTAAACTGAAACCCATGAGTACTTGATTATTAGAGTCAAACGTGTTAGCTGGGGCTGGGGAAAAAGTGTAACACCAATCAGGTCCCGAGGACTGGAGTTGCCCATCCCTAATATAGATGCTCTGTTTGCACGCATCGAGGGATGTGGTGAGTGACAGTGGAGACAAGGGAGCACACAGAAACACAGAAACCTTTTAGAAAGTTGTCATAATCCTTAAATAAATATGATATGTATGCAAGAAATGCAGAGCCACTTCCAAAAACATATTGACAGAGTCTAGTATCTAGTAATCTAATCAATTAGTTTTCAACCCCTTTGTTATGGCAAGCCTAAATAAGCTCAGGAGTAAAAATGTGCTTAACAAGTCACATAATCAGTTAGATGGACTCACTATGTGTGCAATAATAGTGATTTTTGAACGACTACATAATCTCTGTACCCCACACATGCAATTATCTATAAGGTCCCTCAGTCGAGCAGTGAATTTCAAACATAGATTCAACCGTGAAGACCAGGGAGGTTTTCCAATGCCTCGCAAAGAAGGGCACCTTTTGGTAGATGGGTACAAAAAAAGCAGACATTGAATATTCCTTTGAGCATGGTGAAGGTATTAATTACGCTTTGGATGGTGTATCAATACACCCAGTCACCACAAAAATACAGGTGTCCATCCTAACTCAGCTGCCGGAGAGGAAGGAAAACGCTCAGGGATTTCACCATGAGGCCAATGGTGACTTTAAAACAGTTAGAAAGTTTAATGCTTTGATAGGAGAAAACTGAGGATGAATCATCAACATTGTAGTTACTCCACAATACTAACCTAATTGACAGAGTATGCACTCACTAACTGTAAGTCGCTCTGGATAAGAGCGTCTGCTAAATGACTAAAATGTAAATGTAAAAGAAGGAAACCTGTACATGCATTGTGTTTGCAATAAGGCACTAAAGTAAAACTGCAAATAATGTGGAAAGAAATGAACTTTATGCCCTGAATACAAAGCGTAATGTTTTGGGCAAATCCAACACAACACATCACTGAGTACCACTCTTCATATTTCCAAGCATGGTGGTGGCTGCATCATGTTATGGGTATGCATGTCATTGGCAAGGACTAGATACTTTTTTAGGAAAAAAATATACGGCATAGAGCTAAGTACAGGCAGATTCCTAGAGGAAAACCTGGTTCAGTCTGCTTTCCAACAGACACTGGGAGACAAATTCCCTCTTCAGCAGGACAATAACCTAAAACACAAGGCCAAATATTCACTGGAGTTGCTTACCAAGACGACATTGAATGTTTCTGAGTGGCCTAGTTACAGTTTTGACTTAATTCGGCTTGAAAACCTATGGCAAAAAAAAAATGGCTGTCTATATAATGTATATTGCATATATTTTACAATCCAGTTGTGCAAAGCTCTTGGAGATTTACCCAGAAAGACACAGCTTTAATTGACTCAGGGGTGGGAATACTTATGTAAATGAGATATTTCTATATGTAATTTCCAATACATTTGCAAAAATTTCAAAAGCGTGTTTTCACTTTGTCATTATGGGGTATTATATGTAGCTGCGTGAGAGAAAATATTATAATTCAATCCATTTTGAATTCAGGCTGTAAGAAAACAACATGTGGAATAAGTTAAGGGGTATGAATACTTTCTGAATGCACTGTATATCTGCAAGAAAGTGAGAAATAAGTGACTGTTTGAAAGGGGGTCATATAAACATTGCCTTATTTATATTTTTACATATAACATAAAGATAATTCTGTCTGAAATAGTCATGCTATAATGGGCGTTGTTTCTCAGACCAAATTTCCATTCTGGCTGAAACAAAGCAATCTGATCATGCTCCAGTCAAAAACAGCTATAGGGAATGCCTATACATTGTCCAATCTCCTTCCACACATTGATTTCATCTTTATTCAGAAAGAAACAAACTTGAAATTAAGTGTTGTTTCAGTGTCTTGTTGCAGGTTGTGCAATGTTCAAAAGTGTGTGAGAGAAAAAGCATTAACTTGTGTGTGTGGTGTCAAGTGTGGATGGTCCTATGTATGCAAATAGCCGAGATTGGATATTTCAGCACCATGGTCAGCAGCGACATTGGGATAGCGAGATCTGTAATTCAGCAACACATGACACTGGATAGCGGCTGTCTCAGGTGAAGTTGGCATTGGGAAAATCCCATCTAATGGGAAACGAGGCATAGGAGGCAAAAAGACTGAAGGAGAAGACTCCCACAGGAACTCTTGGCTTAACTGTTCCGCCACATTCATTTCAAATGTTAAATTTTTCGATTTGTAAATAAAAGGGAACACATCTGCAAATAATGTAAACTGACTTTTCTAACTACACTGTACAGCTTTAGTGTGTCTGTGCGTCATAGGTACAACTGCAAGCAATTCGCTTCTCAAATCCTTCTCAAATGTCTGTTTAATGTGAGAAATAAAATGAAAAACAACTGTTAGACTAATACAATGCGTACTGTCATGAAATATTACTATTCCCAACAAGACAACGAAGTTATGGTCTTTACCCACCATGGAGACTTATAAAGGCTACTTCCCCCCCACCAAAAGTTCCCACGCTGAGCGATATTGTTTCTACATCATTATGCATATAATTCAAGTCATACATTTATTGTCATTCATGCTCTTATTTTTAACCGAGTAGCTTTGCAAAAGTGTAACCTGCGTCAATTCAGAGCTAGGAAATATTGAAATAACGTGCTTAAGAGGACCACACCCGTCGCTATGGGCGGGCCATAGGGGGCCGGGCCCGCCCCCAAAGATGCTTGGCACCCCCCACTTGAGGCACAGATCTCTTAAAAAGTGAGGTGGAACTTTCTGAGGTGGAAGTTGGGAGAGTTATATTTCAGTGAAACGTAAGTGAAGGAGGCCCCGCTCTCTCGCTTTCCCAGATGTTTAGTTCATTTCATTCCGATCTCCTTTGCATTATTGTAGCCATTTTCTGTAGCCTGTCAACTATGCGTCTGTCTATCCCTGTTCTCTCCTCTCCGCACAGGCTATACAAACTCCTCACACCGCGTGGCTGCTGCCACTCTAAACTGGTGGTCCCTGCGCGCATGACCCACGTGGAGTTCCAGGTCTCCGGCAGCATCTGGAACTGCCGTTCTGCTGCCAACAAGGCAGAGTTCATCTCAGCCTATGCTACCCTCCAGTCCCTCGACTTCTTGGCGCTGACGGAAACATGGATTACCACTGAAAACACTGCTACTCCTACTGCTCTCTCCTCGTCTGACCATGTGTTCTTGCATACCCCGAGAGCATCTGGTCAGCGGGGTGGTGGCACAGGAATCCTCATCTCTGCCAAGTGGACATTCTCTCTTTTTCCCCTGACCCATCTGTCTATCTCCTCATTTGAATTCCATGCTGTCACAGTCACTAGCCCATTCAAGCTTAACATCCTTATCATTTATCGCCCTCCAGGTTCTCTTGGAGAGTTCATCAATGAGCTTGACACCTTGATAAGTTCCTTTCCTGAGGATGGCTCACCCCTCACAGTTCTGGGTGACTTTAACCTCCCTACATCAACCTTTGACGCATTTCTCTCTGCCTCCTTCTTTCCACTCCTCTCCTCTTTTGACCTCACCCTCTCACCGTCCCCCCCTACTCACAAGGCAGGCAATACGCTTGACCTCATCTTTACTAGATGCTGTTCTTCTACTAATCTCACTGCAACTCCCCTCCATGTCTCCGACCACTACTTTGTATCCTTTTCTCTCTCGCTCTCCTCCAACACTACTCAATCTGCCCCTACTCAGATGGTAATGCGCCGTCGCAACCTTCGCTCTCTCTCTCCCGCTACTCTCTCCTCCTCCATCCTATCATCTCTTCCCTCTGCTCAATCCTTCTCCCTCCAATCTCCTGAATCTGCCTCCTCAACCCTCCTCTCCTCCCTTTCTGCATCCTTTGACTATCTATGTCCCCTATCCTCCCGGCCGGCTCGGTCCTCCCCTCCTGCTCCGTGGCATGACGACTTATTGCGAGCTCACAGAACAGGGCTACGGGCAGCCGAGCGGAAATGGAGGAAAACTAGACACCCTGCGGGTTTGGCATCTTTTCACTCCCTCCTCTCTACATTTTCTTCCTCTGTTTCTGCTGCTAAAGCCACTTTCTACCACTCTAAATTCCAAGCATCTGCCTCTAACCCTAGGAAGCTCTTTGCCACATTCTCCTCCCTGCTGAACCCTCCTCCCTCTCTTGGATGCAACCATTTTGAAAAGAAGGTTGACGACATCCGATCCTCGTTTGTTAAGTCAAATGACACTGCTGGTCCTGCTCACACTGCCTACCCTATGCTTTGACTTCTTTCTCCCCTCTCTCTCCAGATGAAATCTTGCGACTTGTGACGTCCGGCCGCCCAACAACCTGCCCGCTTGACCCTATCCCCTCCTCTCTTCTCCAGACCATTTCCGGAGACCTTCTCCCTTACCTCACCTCGCTCATCAACTCATCCTTGACCGCTGGCTATGTCCCTTCCGTCTTCAAGAGAGCGAGAGTTGCACCCCTTCTCAAAAAAACCAACACTCGATCCCTCCGATGTCAACAACTACAGACCAGTATCCCTTCTTTCTTTTCTCTCCAAAACTCTTGAGCGTGCCGTCTTTAGCCAACTCTCTTGCTATCTCTCTCAGAATGACCTTCTTGATCCAAACCAGTCAGGTTTCAAGACTGGTCATTCAACTGAGACTGCTCTTCTCTGTGTCACGGAGGCTCTCCGCACTGCCAAAGCTAACTCTCTCTCCTCTGCTCTTGTCCTTCTAGACCTGTCTGCTGCCTTTGATACTGTGAACCATCAGATCCTCCTCTCCACCCTCTCCGAGTTGGGAATCTCCGGCGCGGCTCACTCTTGGATTGCGTCCTACCTGACAGGTCGCTCCTACCAAGTGGCGTGGCGAGAATCTGCATCCGCACCACGTGCTCTCACCACTGGTGTCCCCCAGGGCTCAGTTCTAGGCCCTCTTCTATTCTCGCTATACACCAAGTCACTTGGCTCTGTCATATCCTCACATGGCCTCTCCTATCATTGCTACGCAGACGACACAAAACTAATCTTCTCCTTTCCCCCTTCTGATAACCAGGTTGCGAATCGCATCTCTGCATGTCTGGCAGACATATCAGTGTGGATGACGGATCACCACCTCAAGCTGAACCTCCCGGGGAAGGACTGCCTGTTCCATGATCTCGCCATCACGGTTGACAACTCCGTTGTGTCCTCCTCCCAGAGTGCAAAAAGCCTTGGCGTGACCCTGGACAACACCCTGTCGTTCTCCGCTAACATCAAGGCGGTGACCCGATCCTGTAGGTTCATGCTCTACAACATTCGGAGAGTACGACCCTGCCTTACACAGGAAGCAGCACAGGTCCTAATCCAGGCACTTGTCATCTCCCGTCTGGATTACTGCAACTCGCTGTTGGCTGGGCTCCATGCCTGTGCCATTAAACCCCCACAACTCATCCAGAATGCCGCAGCCTTCTGGTGTTCAACCGTCCCAAGTTCTCTCACGTCACCCCGCTCCTCCGCACACTCCACTGGCTTCCAGTTGAAGCTCACATCTGCTACAAGACCATGGTGCTTGCCTACGGAGCTGTGAGGGAAACGATACCTTCAGGCTCTGATCAGTCCCTACACCCAAATGAGGGCATTGTGTTTATCCACCTCTGGCCTGCTGGCCCCCCTACCTCTGCGGAAGCACATTTCCCGCTCAGCCCAGTCAAAACTGTTCGCTGCTCTGGCACCCCAATGGTGGAACAAGCTCCCTCACGACGCCAGGACGGCGGAGTCACTCACCACCTTCCGGAGACACTTGAAACCCCACCTCTTTAAGGAATAACTGGGATAGGATAAAGTAATCCTTCTACCCCCCCTTACCTCACCCCACAAAAAAAATAAAAAATAAAAATGTTGTTGTAAAGTGGTTATCCCACTGGCTGTAAGGTGAATGCACCAATTTTGTAAGTCGCTCTGGATAAGAGCGTCTGCTAAATGATGTAAATGTAAATGTAAAAAATATTTATATATATATATATTATAATAGTTGCTAATTTTGTGTTGCATTAATGTTGCATTCTTTATCATTAAAACATTAAAAATATAAAGAAACAATGGTGTGATTTTGTTTGATTGATGGGAATCTACACCGCAACAGCCTATCATGGCCTTAATAAAAAGAAAGTTAGGCTACGTACGTGACGTATCCTACGTCAGTGTAGCCGCTCAACAGTTACCGCGCATTTTTGAAAGCTGGATGAGTTTTCGCCGGCTTACTCGCTTCAGTTCGTCATATATATCCGTAAGTGGTTGAAAAGCCCACCAACAGTCTCCTCTGCCAAATTGGATACGACACCGATGCCTCCCGATGTTGTAGTTGGAGAAGGAGACCCTGGACGACAGTCTGAGCCTGATGCTAGTAGCTCCGTGGAGTCCGGGGCAGCATTTGGGCCACAACTGCCTGTTGAATCAGTGGGTATGAGTGACCTCGGCATGGACAAACCCAAACAGGTTGTGTTGAGGAAATATTCAGTCAAAATGTTTGGTTAAAAAAAGATCATTTTCCTCTAGCTGGTATTTGAACAGGGACTGGCTTGAGTACTCGGTGGAAAAGGACTCCGCATTTTGTTATGCGTGCAGGAAATTCAAATCTGTATCATCGGACGCGAACTTCTCCATTAAGGGATGTAATGATTGGAAGCATGCAATTGGAAGAGGCAAGGGCTTAAATAAGCATGCAGCTTCAAAAGAACATTTAGCCTGTGAAGCAATGTGGAGAGATTCAGAAAAACGTAGAGAGACAGGAAAAGAGATTTCCACTCTTAAATGTAGAGCAACTGGCTCGCAACATATACTACATGTCAGCTGTAATTGATATGCTGGAGTTTTTAGTGGTGAATCAATTGCCGTTACGTGGAGATAATGCTGGTTTTGCCAGTGTGCTAGATGATAATAGCGCAATGGGGCTGTTTTTGTCTCTCTTTGAGTACACCATGCGCAAAGATCCTGAACTGACACGGATTACAAAAAGAATCCCACAGAATGCACGCTATACCAGCCCACAGATACAAAACGAGATTCTCGAAATGATGAGCAAACTCGTGACAGAGGAGATAGTGAGACATGTCGGCGATAGCTGGTATTCAATTAAAGTGGATGGAACACGGGATCCTTTAAGCCAAGAAAACATATCTGTAGTTGTGCGTTTTGTTGACAAAAACTATGGTCTGTGTGAGCGCCTCTTGGTAATGGCCACATCTGAGAAAAGTGATGCAGAGGCTCTGACAGGTGTCATCATTGATGAGCTCACCAGCGCCGGACTCAGCACGGACAAAATCCTGAGTCAAGTTTATGATGGCGCATCACTCATGTCTGGCAGGCATGGTGGTGTGCAGAAATTGCTCCAAAACAAGCTGGATCGTAACATACCATATATTCACTGCTTTAATCACCAACTTCATCTGGTTGTGATTCATGCCATGTCCAGTGAAGCAGCTGTCGATTATTTTTTTGGAGTATGCAACATGCTGTACAACTTCATCAGGAAGCCAACCGTGGCTATACCCTGAAACGTCTCTTGAACCAGAGATGGACTTGGCAACGGTCAAAGTTGTGGTGAAGAGTTTTCACGACGTATCCACATTACTGACCGAGGTGGAAAACACACGAGGCCTTGGAGCGGAGGTGCGCGTCGAGGCTACGGGGCTGCTTCGTGCCATTACGCAGCGCAGTTTTCTTTTCATTGCGCACCTTGTTATGAAACTGTTGTCACTTTTCGAGCCGCCTAACAGACTACTACAGGCCGAAGATATGGACTTGTTCACTGCGGTGACACTTGTGAACAGCGCTTCTGACTGCGTGAAGACAATGCGCGCAGAAAACGAGTTTTCTGCACTGTGGGATCTCTGCGCTCCTCCAGCATCGGCCACCGAGGCTGTGCCGGTGACCGACCCTGGTCCAAGCAAGAGAAGACGCACAATTAATGAGAACCTCCGCGGATTTGCAGTTGAAGAAACAGTTGGTCAGCCACAAAGTGACATAGATGAAAAGACTGAGTTCATGAGATTGTTTTACAGTGTTGTCGATGCTGTGCAAGGAGAGATGAATGCGCGTTTTGGAGAGCGCAGTAGCGAGCTCATTGGCGCACTGGCTGCTTTGAACCCAGAGGCCGAGGATAATTTCCTGGACCCATCAAAGGTAACCCCTCTCCTGGTATTAGCTGGAACTGATGTGGTTGAATCTGAATATACTGTGGCTCATTAGTGCCTGGTAAAGAAAATGACTGACACCCCGGTTCCCCCCCGAAGATGGAAAATGGACAATAGCCAACATCCTCAGCACATTCAACTGTGCACTCCAGGCTATGTCGACTGTTTTCACAGCCTACACACTTGCCCTAACCTTAGGAGCTTCCACAGCAATGTGTGAAAACTCATTTTCCACGTTCAAAAGCGTCTTCTCAGCGCATCGGCGCAGTATGCTGCACAGACGCAAGGCCCAGCTGATTCAGCTTGCTTTTGAAAAGGACCTCACTCACAAGTTTAAGTCCGAGTGGAAGGATACTTTGATGAGGAGGTTCTGCTCGGAGAAACGCCGCCTCCCGCTGTACTGACAGGAGGGAGAGAGGACAGCGCTGCCTCCACTCAAAGTACCGGTAGGTTCAAAGTCTCTGTGTGTGTGTGTGTGTATATGCGTGCGTGTGTGTGTGTCTCATGGCAATGCATATCCCTCTGTTGACTGCTTTAAAATGCAATGTTTGAGAGATGCTTCTGGTGTTACATCTAATATGTTGTATAGTCAAGTGTTTTATGGATATTCATAACATTGCTTCTATGTAATGTGGTGTAGGCTATAGGCTACCTGGTCATATTGCTTTTGGTTATGTTTAATGTGATGATTAGGAGTTGCGCAAATAGAGTATACGATTATTATAAATATATGTACTGTAGGCTAATAATAATTATGCCCTGCCCTCCCATGCATTTCATATGCCCCCCTTAAGACTGAGGTCTGGCCGGGTCTGAAGAGGACCCCTGACACGCACAACAGGATAACACAACAACCACATTTTCAATTGACAATCATTGATTTAAATGGATGTGGTCAATAGATTTGTATAGGCATATATACTCATTTAATTTAACTTGTAAGCCAAGGTTGGATTAGTAGGTCTATGCAACATGCACCTGGATAACCGCGTCATGAATCGGAAGGGCTCCAACGTCCTCATATACACATTATGACAAAATAAAGAGCTTAATCTTTCACGAAATAAAGACATAGAAGAAAACAGGTTCTAGAAACTCAATTTCTCCATGGCAATAGAATGTAAACATGTATATTGCGCCAAACATAACCAAATATCGCCTACAACTCAATTCTCAGCGCAGCATATTGGACGACTCCACAGGCATTGATCATTCGCGACTTTAAGTCATTCCTGTTATCTCTAGAGCATCCCGTATATTTATAGAGCTGCATTTCGTCCCCCTCTGACCATGGATAGGGTTGGGAGCATTCCTGAGTTCACTTATGGTCCCACTAAGGTAATCTTAGGAGATATTCCTTTTGGCATAATGTAAATGCCTGTGCATAATGTACCTAATAAAGCATAATTATTTTAATTATCTTCAAAGGAATTCTGTAGAAGCAGCCTTTATTTTCAGACTCTGCAGGCCTGCTGGGAGGAAGCATATTACAATAAACAGGTAAGATTCATCCCACAAAAACAGTAACCACAGAAAAAAAGAGATAGATTTAATCCCAAAACAAGAGTTTTATTTCAAGACAGTTTAGAGAAGATGGTCATAAGGGTTCTTAATATCACTTGCAAATTGTGAGACATGAGCAGTTGTGAAATGTTGTGAAGAGGCCCTTCTGAAAGCACATTATATGGTCTTTAGTGGCACGGTCTCACACCTTACCTCATCTTGCAGAAGAAGCTCATGGTCCACTATCTGCTGCTCCAGATTCGAGGCCAGGTCTCGCCCCATGTCACCATGGAGCACATGAGCGACTGGCTGGTGTCTCAGGGCAAAAAATCCCTTAGGGAGAGGTGAGTACCACGTCAGCTCTCACCTTCACTGCCATTCTCTGTCACCAGCAGCACTCCAGGAGGTGTGGGTAAAATAAACAACAAAAAATAGGAAGCCAGGAAAGTTGAAATGCTTTGTGTTTTATTTGAAGGGTGTGGAAGGAAACCCTGGAGGAGGGGAACGAACTCGCTCGGCTGGTAAGAGAATGAGAGTTAGAGACTTAGACTATCAGTCAGTGAGCTCTTTTCTAGCCTTTCAACAACTAGTTAGTACAGCCGAATATATCTGTTGTGAAATTACACTAATGGGACTTCCTGTTTCCTACGGCAGACCTGGGAAGTAAACACCTGCCTAAAAATGATTGACATGGAGCACGAGGCTGTCTGCAAGCTCCGCCGCTCTATGCACCCCACCTCTCCAGCTGGCGCTGACATGTGAGTTCCATGTACTGCCCTGTATACGGCTTGCTCCATTCATCTACACATCTGGAGCTATGCAGAAAGAAACTAGGGCAGTGTTCTCTGTGTGAACATTGCACATCGTTTAGCTTTCTCTGCTGCTTTTTGTTGATTACAGCGACCCTAAGGTCCACAGCATCGTGGAGAGAGCTGTGAGGAGCATTCTGGACAAGCTGTCCAATAAGCCCTGTAGCAACCTGCTCAGCCCATCCCAGGTGGTGGTGGAGCTGGTGCCCAGGATCCTCCTGGCCCTGTGGCTTCAGCCAGAGGAAGGCCATTCAGATCACCCCATCCTCCTAAGCGGGATGGCTGTGAGTATGGTGGTGGCCGTAGGGGAGAAGCTCTCCAGCATGTTGAAGGCCTCTTCTCCTCACACCCCTTTCTCCCGGGCTGCTGCTTTTGACTCTGTGAGGTCGATCCTCGGGAGAATCAGCCAGTCCTTCTCCCTGGATGACCTCACAACCCCTTTTTTTATGAGCTCTGTCTGTGCCTTTGTGGCGGACGAGGTGAAAAGCTACTTCCAGCCTACTACAGACACCCTGCCAGTCCCCCATGTCCTAGTGGTGGCCGTCTCCGCCACACTACCAGCTGACATCCAAGCAGGTGAGTAGCTCTCATAGAGAGCACTCTGACAGATGCCTTTTGTCATGACATCCTGGTGCCTTGTAGTAGTAAAGCCAATCAGGATTTTAATTGTCACCCCAAACACAGATGCAGACCAGGCTTCTTCCCACCTGGAGGTTGTGGAAATCCCCCATAACACACAGGCAGACCCAGCTTCTTCCCACCCATTGGTTGTGGACATCACCCCTAACACAGAGTCAGACCCTGCTTCTTCCCACCTGGAGGTTGTGGACATCACCCCTAACAAAGAGGCACACCTGGCTTCTTCCCACCTGGAGCTTGTGGACATCACCCCTAACACAGTTAGACCCGGCTTCTTCCTATCAGGAGGTTGTGGTCATCACCCCTAACAAAGAGGCACACCTGGCTTCTTCGCACCTGGAGGTTGTGGACATCACCCCTAACACAGAGTTAGACCCGGCTTCTTCCTATCAGGAGGTTGTGGAAACCACCCCTAACACAGAGGCAGACCCGGCTTGTTCTCAGCTGGAGGTTTTGGACCTCTCCTCTAACACAAATGCATACCCGGCTTCTTCACTCTTGGAGGTTGTGGACGTCACACCTGAAGAAAAGCCTCTCATGGTGGCCGTCTCCGCCACTCTGCCATCTGCCATCCAAGCAGGTGAGTAACACTTATAGAAAGCACTCTGACAGGTGCCATTTGCCATGATAACATGTAAAGTGTTGGTCCCATGTTTCATGAGCTGAAATAAAAGATCCCATTCAACTGGCCAGTGTTTAGAACCTACGGTTTGCATTTATTTACGTTCTGTCCCACTTTTGTCCTTTTCCAGAGGATGTTGCTGTGGTCACCCCGGACGTCACCCCACACGTCACCAAGGACGTGACCCTGGATGTTCCATGCAGGGGCGAGGAAAGGGGCAGTCCGGCGTTTTTTTGCAGGCTTTGGAGGGCAGTGTGCTGCTGCGCTTGCCACAAGGAAGAGGAGGAACAATATTAACTATTCATTAGACCAGAAACAGGATTGAACCATAGACCATTAAATTCTTTGCATTATAGTTGCCTTCAATTCTGATTTTCTTCTGTTTAATTCTTAATTAATTTCAGAACATTTCTCTAAACTTTGTGGAGTAGGTTGTATAAATAAGTGGGAAACATCCCAATCCCAATTTTAATGCTTTTAATAATTTACCTATGACATTTTTTTTAGATGTATTATTTGACGAAAAAGTGGAGGGCGCTCAACCAACGTTGAGTCGAGGTGCAACCAAAAACCTTAATCATAATCTAAAAGGAAAAGCGCAACTCTTTCTCACTATAAAAAATGCATTGTTTTATTCAAGCAAGGTTAAAAGATTAACGTTTAGGCCTAGTCTATGACGATATGCAAGTTGTGTTTAACCAGTTAAAGGGGGACCCAGACTCACCCTGGTTCTTGAGGGTTGCAGACACTGAATAATTATCATTTGAAATAAATGGCACTTTTCAAGTCTTGACTAAATATCTTTAATGAATATGAATTAAACATTTTATTTCACTTTTTTATTTAACCTTTATTTAACCAGGTAGGCCAGTTTAGAACAAGTTCTCATTTACAACTGCGACCTGGCCAAGATAAAGCAAAGTAGTGCGATTAAAAACAGCAGCAACACAGAGTTACACATGAGATAAACAAAACATACAGTCAATAACACAATAGAAAATCTATATACAGTGTTTGCAAATGTAATAAGTTATGGAGGTAAGGCAATAAATAGGCCATAGTGCAAAATAATTACAATTTAGTATTAACACTGGAGTGATAGATGTGCAGAAGATGATGTACAAATAGAGATACTGCGGTGCAAAATAAATAACAATATGGGGATGAGGTAGTTGGGTGGGCTAATTACAGATGGGCTGTGTTCAGGTGCAGTGATCGGTAAGCTGCTCTGACAACTGATGCTTAAAGTTAGCGAGGGAGATAAGAGTCTCCAGCTTCAGAGATTTTTGCAGTTCTTTCCAGTCATTAGCAGCAGAGAACTGGAAGGAATGGTGGCCAAAGGAGGTGTGATATACCTGCTGGAGCGCATACCACGGGTGGGTTGTCACGATCGCCTATGAAGTATGACCAAAGCGCAGCGTTGGGAGTGAACATGATGATTTTAATATTGAAACACACGACAAAACAAACACGATCCGTGAAGTCCTCAGTGACAACTACTGAACAATGAACAAAAACCCACAACCCCCAACGGAAAACAAACAGATTAAATATGGCTCCCAATCAGAGATAACGAGCCGACAGCTGACACTCGTTACCTCCGATTGGGAGTCACTTGACCAAACACATAGAAATACACCCAAAAGAATGAACAACCCTGGCTCAATATTCAGAGTCCCGGAGCCAGGGCGTTACATGGGTGTTGCTATGGTGACCAATGACTTCAGATAAGGTGGGGATTGATGACCTGGAGCCAGTGGGGTTGGCGACGAATATGTAGTGAGGGCCAACCAACGAAAGCGTACAGGTCACAATGGTGGGTAGTATATGGGGCTTTGGTGACAAAACGGATGGCACTGTGATAGACTACATCCAATTTGCTGAGTAGAGTGTTGGAGGCTATTTTGTAAATGACATCGCCGAAGTCAAGGATCGATAGGATAGTCAGTTTTACGAGGGCATGTTTGGCAGCATGAGTGAAGGAGGCTTTGTTGTGAAATAAGAAGTTGATTCTAGATTTAACATTGGATTGGAGATGCTTAATGTGAGTCTGGAAGGAGAATTTACGGTCTAACCAGACACCTAGGTATTTGTAGTTGTCCACATATTCTAAGTCAGACCCGCCGAGAGTAGTGATTCTAGTTGGGCGGGCTGGTGCATGCAGCGTTCGATTGAAGAGCATGCATTTAGTTTTAATAGCGTTTAAGAGCAGTTGGAGGCTACGGAAGGAGTGTTGAATGGCATTGAAGCTCGTTTGGAGGTTTGTTAACACAGTGTCCAATGAAGGGCCAGATGTATACAAAATGGTGTCGTCTGCGTAGAGGTGGATCTGAGAGTCACCAGCAGCAAGAGCGACATCATTGATATACACAGAGGACAGAGTCGGCCGAGAATTGAACCCTGTGGCACCCCCATAGAGACTGCCAGAGGTCCAGACAACAGGCCCTCCGATTTGACTCATTGAACTCTATCTGAGAAGTAGTTGTTGAACCAGGCGAGGCAGTCATTTGAGAAACCAAGGCTATTTAGTCTGCCAATAAGAATGCGGTGATTGACAGAGTCGAAAGCCTTGGCCAGGTCGATAAAAGACAGTACTGTCTTATCGATCGCGGTTATAATATCGTTTAGGACATTGAGCGTGGCTGAGGTGCACCCATGACCAGCTCGGAAACCAGATTGCATAGCAGAGAAGGTACGGTGCGATTCGAAATGGTCGGTGATCTGTTTGTTAACTTGGCTTTCAAATACTTTCGAAAGACAGGGCAGGATGGATATAGGTCTGTAACAGTTTGGATCTAGAGTGTCACCCCCTTTGAAGAGGGGGATGACTGCGGCAGCTTTCCAATCTCTGGGGATCTCAGATGATACGAAAGAGAGGTTGAACAGGCTAGTAACAGGGGTTGCTACAATTTCGGCGGCTAATTTTAGAAAGAAAGGGTCCAGATTGTCTAGCCCAGCTGATTTGTAGGGGTCCATATTTTGGGGGGGGTTCATGAGCAAGTTGCAGAGCTGGTGGCCGAGGTAGGGATAGCCAGGTGGACAGCATGGCCAGCCGTAGCAAAATTCTTATTGAATTTCTCGATTATCGTAGATTTATCGGTGGTGACAGTGTTTCCTAGCCTCAGTGCAGTGGGTAGCTGGGAGGAGGTGCTCTTATTCTCCATGGACTTTACAGTGTCCCAAATATCTTTGGAGTTAGTGCTACAGGATGCACATTTCTGTTTGAAAAAGCTAGCCTTTGCTTTCCTAACTGATTGTGTATATTTGTTCCTGACTTCCCTGAAAAGTTGCATATCGCGGGTGCTGTTCGATGCTAATGCAGTACGCCACAGGATGTTTTTGTGCCTGTCAAGGGCAGTCAAGTCTGGGATGAACCAGGGGCTATATCTGTTCTTAGTTCAGAATTGTTTGAATGGGGCATGCTTATTTAAGATGGAGAGGAAAGCACTTTTAAAGAACAACCAGGCATCCTCTACTGACGGAATGAGGTCAACTACAATTGACTTGAGGATCAGAGCAGGAAGGCTGACTGGCTAGCCCTGAAGGCCCTCTGCCTCTACCTCTGTGTGGTTCATCTCAGCCAAGAGGTTGTATGGGTTGTCTGTCTCTCACTGGGTGTGAATCACTATCACTATGACCTCTCGCTCCGCCTGCCCGTTGGCCTGATCACAGGAGCAGGGGTGATGGCATCCAGGGTAACCTCTTCCTCTCCTGTATCTAACCCATCTTTCTGGCTGTGAGTTCGACTGAGGTCACTCGTTCTCTCTCCCAGGGTGTTGGATAGTTTCTCCTCCTCTGTGTCTTGTGTATTTTCTAAATTGTAGAATAATAGTGAAGACATCAAAACTATTAAATAACACATATGGCATCATGTAGTAACCAAAAACGTGTTACACATATCAAAATATGTTTGAGATGTGAGATTCTTCAAAGTAGCCACCATTTGCCTTGATCACAGCTTTGTACATACAGAATAATACGAAATGTTCTGAGACCAGGTTGCGCTTTCACCTCCCTCGGTAAGAGGGGAATAAGGCAACCTCAGAGTTACATTCAAGGATACTTTATTGACACACACGGATGAAATGGACATGGAAAGGTAGTGGAATGATAGTGGTCCTGTAATGGACAGATAACAGGGCTAATGAATATGCACAATAACTGATAGCACAAGTTGAGCAACAACACTATTAACAAAGGAAGGGCTCTATTAATGGCATAATGCTACCTGCAGAGTATTACACAACACAGTAAACACAGAGAGGCAACTTACAATAGGCAATGGTAGTAAATATAAAGAACAACAAGCAAGAATGATATACATGTTACAAACTCACTTTTTGCACGTACACTATCCCACGGTATCTCTGTGCATTCAAATTGTCATCGATAAAATGCAATTGTGTTCATTGTCCGTAGCTTATGCCTGCCCATACCATAACCTCACTGCTACCATGGGGCATTCACAACGTTGACGTCAGCAAACAGCTTACCCATACACTGCTTTACAAGTGGTCTGAAGTCGTGAGGCCAGTTAGAAGTACTGCCAAATTCTCTAAAGCCGCCTTGGATTATGGTTGAGAAATTAACATAAACTTATCTGGCAACAGCTCTGGTGGACATTCCGGCAGTCAGTAAGCCAATTGCACGCTGCCTCATAACTTGAAACATCTGTGGCATTGTGTTGTGTGACAAAACTGCACATTTTAGAGTGGCCTTTTATTGTCCTCAGCACAAGGTGCACCTGTCTAATTATCATGCTGTTTAATCAGCTTCTTGATATGCCACATTTGTCAGGTGGATGGATTATCTTGGCAAAGGATAAATGCTTGCTTACAGGGATGTAAACAAATTTGTGCACACAATTTGAGAGAAATAAGCTTTTTGTGCGAACAAAATATTTCACGCTTTTATTTCAGCTCATGAAACATGGGACCAACACTTTACATATTGCGTTAATATTTTTGTTCAGTGTAGTTATTAGGTTGGGAGAATGGGATCCTATCTGGGCTAGCTAAAGCCAACTTCATGGTTAGTAGTATGACAGAGAAAAAATAACAAGACAAATTTAAACATCACAAATCTGAGGGGGCAAGTGACCCTGTGCCCCCTTTGGGCATGACGTCTCTGCTATCAACCACATCATTCTGTCTCCGTGAATATTCAAAACAGACACATTCATTCAGGTCTGGTACTGCTCCTACCATATAGATCAGGAATGGACAATTCCAGTCCTTGGGGGCCGGAGTGGTGTCACACATTTTCCGCACACTCTAGGAGCTCAGATGCAATAATTTAATAACCTAATAACCAACGTTTCGACAGACAAGCTGTCTTCATCAGGGTATCCTGACGTTGGTTATTAGGTTATTAAATTATTGCTTCTGAGCTCCTAGCGTGTGCAGCTCTCCTTTTCTTTTTCAAGTGTTCTACTCCGATAGCCAGCACCTCGCCTAAATAGGTGTGCGTTTCTTTCGCCTCAATTTGAATCTGGTACTGGTCCTACCATATAGATCAGGGATGGACAATTCCAGTCCTTGGGGGTCGGAGTGGTGTCACAATTTTTCCCCATCCCTAGCAAACACAGCTGATTAAACGTATTGCATTCTAAACTGAAGCCCATGAGTTTTTGATTATTAGAGTCAAAAGTGTTAGCTGGGGCTGGGGAAAAAGTGTAACACCAATCAGGTCCCGAGGACTGGAGTTGCCCATCCCTGATATAGATGCTCTGTTTGCAGGCATCGAGGGATGTGGTGACAGTGGAGACAAGGGAACACACATAAACAGCTTTGTCCTTTTAGAAGGTTGTCATAATCCTTACATAAATATGATATGTATGCAAGAAATGCAGAGCCACTTCCAAAAACATATTGACAGAGTCTAGTATCTAGTAGTCTAATCAATTCGTTTTCAACCCCTTTGTTATGGCAAGCGTAAATAAGCTCAGGAGTAAAAATGTGCTTAACAAGTCACATAATCAGTTAGATGGAGTCACTATGTGTGCAATAATAGTGATTTTTTAACGACTACATAATCTCTGTACCCCACACATACAATTATCTATAAGGTCCCTCAGTCGAGCAGTGAATTTGAAACATAGATTCAACCACAAAGATCAGGGAGGTTTTCCAATGCCTCCCAAAGAAGGGCACCTTTTGGTAGATGGGTACAAAATAAAGCAGACATTGAATATTCCTTTGAGCATGGTGAAGGTATTAATTACGCTTTGGATGGTGTATCAATACACCCAATCACTACAAAAATACAGGCGTCCTTCCTAACTCAGCTGCCGGAGAGGAAGGAAAACGCTCAGGGATGTCATGAGGCCAATGGTGACTTTAAAACAGTTAGAAAGTTTAATGGCTTTGATAGGAGAAAACTGAGGATGAATCATCAACATTTTAGTTATTCCACAATACTAACCTAATTGACAGAGTATGCACTCACTAACTGTAAGTCGCTCTGGATAAGAGCGTCTGCTAAATGACTAAAATGTAAATGTAAAAGAAGGAAACCTGTACAGAATAAACATATTCCAAAACATGTATTGTGTTTGCAATAAGGCACTAAAGTAAAACTGCAAATAATGTGGCAAAGAAATGAACTTTATGTCCTGAATACAAAGCGTAATGTTTTGGGCAAATCCAACACAACACATCCCTGAGTACCACTCTTCATATTTCCAAGCATGGTGGTGGCTGCATCATGTTATGGGTATGCATGTCATTGGCAAGGACTAGATACTTTTTTAGGATAAAATAAACAGAATAATATAATAATATGCCATTTAGCAGACGCTTTTATCCAAAGCGACTTACAGTCATGCGTGCATAAAAAAAAAAATTGTGTATGGGGTGGTCCCGGGGATCGAAAAACTACCTTAGCGTTACAAGCGCCATGCTCTACCAGCTGAGCTACAGAGGACCACGAATAGAGCTAAGTACAGAAAGAATCCTAGAGGAAAACCTGGTTCAGTCTGCTTTCCAACAGACACTGGGAGACAAGTTCACCCTTCAGCAGGACATTAACCTAAAACACAAGGCCAAATATTCACTGGAGTTGCTTACCAAGACGACATTGAATGTTCCTGAGTGGCTTAGTTACAGTTTTGACTTAACTCGGCTTGAAAACCTATGGCAAAAAAAAAATGGCTGTCTATATAATATATTGCATATATTTTACAATCCAGTTGTGCAAAGCTCTTGGAGACTTACCCAGAAAGACACAGCTTTAATCGACTCAGAGGTGTGAATACTTATGTAAATGAGATATTTCTGTATTTCATTTCCAATACATTTGCAAAAATGTTTTCACTTTGTCATTATGGGGTATTGTGTGTAGCTGCATGAGATAAAATATTATAATTGAATCCATTTTGAATTCAGGCTGTAAGAAAACAACATGTGGAATAAGTTAAGGGGTGTGAATACTTTCTGAATGCACTGTATATCTGCAAGAAAGTGATAAATAAGTGACTGTTTGAAATGGGGTCATATAAACATTGCCTTATTTATATTTTTACAGATAACATAAAGTGAATTCTGTCTGAAAAAGTCATGCTATAATGGGCATAGTTTCTCAGACCAAATTTCCATTCTGGCTCA